>NC_069507.1:140176441-140243941 GCF_027579735.1 Bombina bombina | reverse complement strand
GGCTACTGTTATGACTGAAGTTTTGGCTAAATTACCAGAACTAAGAGGTAAGCGTGATCACTCTGGGGTGAGAACAGAGTGCGCTGATAATATTAGGGCCATGTCAGACACTGCGTCACAATTTGCAGAACATGAGGACGGAGAGCTTCATTCTGCGGGTGACGGTTCTGATCCAAACAAACTGGATTCAGATATTTCAAATTTTAAATTTAAGCTGGAAAACCTCCGTGTATTACTAGGGGAGGTGTTAGCGGCTCTGAATAATTGTAACACAGTTGCAATACCAGAGAAAATGTGTAGGTTGGATAAATATTTTGCGGTACCGGCGAGTACTGACGTTTTTCCTATACCTAAGAGACTTACTGAAATTGTTACTAAGGAGTGGGATAGACCCGGTGTGCCGTTCTCACCCCCTCCGATATTTAGAAAGATGTTTCCAATAGACGCCACCACACGGGACTTATGGCAAACGGTCCCTAAGGTGGAGGGAGCAGTTTCTACTTTAGCTAAGCGTACCACTATCCCGGTGGAGGATAGCTGTGCCTTTTCAGATCCAATGGATAAAAAGTTAGAGGGTTACCTTAAGAAAATGTTTGTTCAACAAGGTTTTATATTGCAACCTCTTGCATGCATTGCGCCTGTCACGGCTGCAGCAGCATTTTGGTTTGAGTCTCTGGAAGAGACACTTGAATCAGCTCCATTAGATGAGATTACACACAAGCTTAAAGCCCTTAAGTTAGCTAACTCATTTATTTCAGATGCCGTAGTACATTTAACTAAACTTACGGCTAAGAATTCCGGATTCGCCATTCAGGCACGCAGAGCACTGTGGCTAAAATCCTGGTCAGCTGACGTTACTTCTAAATCTAAATTGCTTAATATACCTTTCAAAGGGCAGACCTTATTCGGGCCCGGGTTGAAAGAAATTATCGCTGACATTACAGGAGGTAAAGGCCATGCCCTGCCTCAAGACAGAGCCAAACCTAAGGCTAGACAGTCTAATTTTCGTTCCTTTCGTAATTTCAAAGCAGGAGCAGCATCAACTTCCTCTGCACCAAAACAGGAAGGAGCTGTTGCTCGCTACAGACAAGGCTGGAGACCTAACCAGTCCTGGAACAAGGGCAAGCAGGCCAGGAAACCTGCTGCTGCCCCTAAGACAGCATGAATCGAGGGCCCCCGATCCGGGAACGGATCTAGTGGGGGGCAGACTTTCTCTCTTCGCCCAGGCTTGGGCAAGAGATGTCAAGGATCCCTGGGCGTTAGAGATCATATCTCAGGGATACCTTCTAGACTTCAAATTCTCTCCCCCAAGAGGGAGATTTCATCTGTCAAGGTTGTCAACAAACCAAATAAAGAAAGAGGCGTTTCTACCCTGCGTACAAGATCTTTTATTAATGGGAGTGATCCATCCGGTTCCGCGGTCGGAACAAGGACAAGGGTTTTACTCAAATCTGTTTGTGGTTCCCAAAAAAGAGGGAACTTTCAGGCCAATCTTGGATTTAAAGATCCTAAACAAATTCCTAAGAGTTCCATCGTTCAAAATGGAAACTATTCGGACAATTTTACCCATGATCCAAAAGGGTCAGTACATGACCACAGTGGATTTAAAGGATGCTTACCTTCACATACCGATTCACAAAGATCATTACCGGTATCTAAGGTTTGCCTTTCTAGACAGGCATTACCAGTTTGTAGCTCTTCCATTCGGATTGGCTACGGCTCCGAGAATCTTCACAAAGGTTCTGGGTGCTCTTCTGGCGGTACTAAGACCGCGAGGAATTGCGGTAGCTCCGTACCTAGACGACATTCTGATACAAGCTTCAAGCTTTCAAACTGCCAAGTCTCATACAGAGTTAGTACTGGCATTTCTAAGGTCGCATGGATGGAAGGTGAACGAAAAGAAGAGTTCTCTCTTTCCACTCACAAGAGTTCCCTTCTTGGGGACTCTTATAGATTCTGTAGAAATGAAGATTTACCTGACAGAAGACAGGTTAACAAAGCTTCAAAATGCATGCCGTGTCCTTCATTCCATTCAACACCCGTCAGTAGCTCAATGCATGGAGGTGATCGGCTTAATGGTAGCAGCAATGGACATAGTACCCTTTGCACGTCTACATCTCAGACCGCTGCAATTGTGCATGCTAAGTCAGTGGAATGGGGATTACTCAGACTTGTCCCCTACTCTGAATCTGGATCAAGAGACCAGAAATTCTCTTCTATGGTGGCTTTCTCGGCCACATCTGTCCAGGGGGATGCCATTCAGCAGGCCGGACTGGACAATTGTAACAACAGACGCCAGCCTACTAGGTTGGGGCGCTGTCTGGAATTCTCTGAAGGCTCAGGGACAATGGAATCAGGAGGAGAGTCTCCTACCAATAAACATTCTGGAATTGAGAGCAGTTCTCAATGCCCTTCTGGCTTGGCCCCAGTTAACAACTCGGGGGTTCATCAGGTTTCAGTCGGACAACATCACGACTGTAACTTACATCAACCATCAGGGAGGGACAAGAAGCTCCCTAGCAATGATGGAAGTATCAAAGATAATTCGCTGGGCAGAGTCTCACTCTTGCCACCTGTCAGCAATCCACATCCCGGGAGTGGAGAACTGGGAGGCGGATTTCTTAAGTCGTCAGACTTTTCATCCGGGGGAGTGGGAACTTCATCCGGAGGTCTTTGCCCAAATACTTCGACGTTGGGGCAAACCAGAGATAGATCTCATGGCGTCTCGACAGAACGCCAAGCTTCCTCGTTACGGGTCCAGATCCAGGGATCCGGGAGCGGTTCTGATAGATGCTTTGACAGCACCTTGGACCTTCGGGATGGCTTATGTGTTTCCACCCTTCCCGATGCTTCCTCGATTGATTGCCAGAATCAAACAGGAGAGAGCATCAGTGATTCTAATAACGCCTGCATGGCCACGCAGGACTTGGTATGCAGATCTAGTGGACATGTCATCCTGTCCACCTTGGTCGCTACCTCTGAAACAGGACCTTCTGATCCAGGGTCCCTTCAAACATCAAAATCTAATTTCTCTGAAGCTGACTGCTTGGAAATTGAACGCTTGATTTTATCAAAACGTGGTTTTTCTGAGTCAGTTATTGATACCTTAATACAGGCTAGGAAGCCTGTTACCAGAAAGATTTACCATAAGATATGGCGCAAATACTTATATTGGTGCGAATCCAAGAGTTACTCATGGAGTAAGGTTAGGATTCCGAGGATATTGTCTTTTCTACAAGAAGGTTTAGAAAATGGTTTATCCGCTAGTTCCTTAAAGGGACAGATTTCAGCTCTGTCCATTCTTTTACACAAACGTCTGTCAGAAGTTCCGGACGTTCAAGCTTTTTGTCAGGCTTTAGCTAGGATCAAGCCTGTGTTTAAAACTGTTGCTCCACCATGGAGTTTGAACTTAGTTCTTAATGTTTTACAGGGGGTTCCGTTTGAACCCCTTCATTCCATTGATATCAAGTTGTTATCTTGGAAAGTTCTGTTTTTAATGGCGATTTCCTCGGCTCGAAGAGTCTCTGAGTTATCTGCCTTACATTGTGATTCTCCTTATCTGATTTTTCATTCAGACAAGGTAGTTCTGCGTACTAAACCTGGGTTCCTACCTAAGGTGGTCACTAACAGGAATATCAATCAAGAGATTGTGGTTACATCTTTGTGTCCAAATCCTTCTTCGAAAAAGGAACGTCTGCTACACAATCTAGATGTAGTCCGTGCCCTGAAATTTTATCTACAGGCAACTAAGGATTTTCGACAAACGTCTTCCCTGTTTGTCGTTTATTCTGGTCAGAGGAGAGGTCAAAAAGCTTCGGCTACCTCTCTCTCCTTTTGGCTTCGTAGCATAATACGGTTAGCCTATGAGACTGCTGGACAGCAGCCTCCTGAAAGAATTACAGCACATTCTACTAGAGCTGTGGCTTCCACTTGGGCCTTTAAGAATGAGGCTTCTGTTGAACAGATTTGCAAGGCTGCAACTTGGTCTTCTCTTCATACTTTTTCCAAATTTTACAAATTTGACACTTTTGCTTCTTCGGAGGCTGTTTTTGGGAGAAAGGTTCTTCAGGCAGTGGTTCCTTCCGTATAAAGAGCCTGCCTGTCCCTCCCGTCATCCGTGTACTTTAGCTTTGGTATTGGTATCCCATAAGTAATGGATGATCCGTGGACTGGATACACTTAACAAGAGAAAACATAATTTATGCTTACCTGATAAATTTATTTCTCTTGTAGTGTATCCAGTCCACGGCCCGCCCTGTCACTTTAAGGCAGGTAATTTTTCCATTAAACTACAGTCACCACTGTACCCTATGGTTTTCCTTTCTCTGCATGTTTTCGGTCGAATGACTGGTAATGGCAGTTAGGGGAGGAGCTATATAGCAGCTCTGCTGGGTGAATCCTCTTGCACTTCCTGTTGGGGAGGAGTTAATATCCCATAAGTAATGGATGATCCGTGAACTGGATACACTACAAGAGAAATAAATTTATCAGGTAAGCATAAATTATGTTTTTTCCATGAGCAGTGTCATTTTCAAATTTGTATAATTTTTGCTTTATATATAGTAAAAACAAAAGTATTTCTATGCAAGAAAGGTAAGCGTATCCACAATTTTGATTTGTATGTATATACATATTTATTTTTTCTAGATGAGATCACTGCAAGCTTTCGTAGATTTGGACCTTTGGTGGTAGATTGGCCTCATAAAGCAGAAAGCAAATCCTATTTTCCTCCAAAAGGTAATGTGATTAATTTCCTAAAATAATAGTTTGTATCTTTTGCGTGATGTTTTTATATTCATATTGATGTATACAATTTCTTATGTTTGGAGATAGGCAAAGCCACTTCCAGAAGTTGGGTATTTAAAACAAATATTTTTTGACAGCAGATAGAGAGAAACTATTTTTGAAATAGTCTTTTAAGCATATAGTAATAGGTTTAATTACAGTAAAAAATTACTTTTACTCTTTATAGCATATCTTTAAAAATAATCCAATGATCGGCAAATCTGCACATCTAAACAAATTTAGGTGACTTTACTCAAAAATCCTTGGAAGAAGGTGTTTTTCTCTGGAGCAAGTGATAATTAGGTATGGATATGCAAATAACGGACACAATTTATGATTTAGAACAACTGTTCAATTTACTTCTATTATCTAAATTGCCTTATTCATTTGGTATCCTTAGTTGAAAAGCATACCTAGGTAGGCTCAAGAGCAGCAATGTATTACTGGGAGCTAGATGCTGATTGGTTGCTGCACAAAATGCCTTTCTTCATTGGTTCACCAGTTGTCTTTAGATAGCTCCCAGTAGTGCATAGCTCCTTCAAAAAAAGGATACTAATAGCATGAAGCAAATTGGATAAAAACGTAATTTGGAATGTTGTTTGGAATCACATGCTCTATTTGAGTCATGAAAAATAAACATTTTGGGTTTCATGTACTTTTAAAGGGACATAAAACTATGAATGTTTTTCATGATTCAGATAGGGCATACAATTTTAAAATGCTTTCAATTTACATCTATTATCTGATTTGCTTTATTTTTTTTATATTCTTTTTTTAAAGGTCCAGAAATGCACAACTTGGTGCTCGCTAAACACATTGGATGAGCCCATTACAAGGCATATATGTGCAGCCACCAATCAGCAGCTAGCTCTTAGTAGAAGTGCGCTCCTCAGCATACCAGGCTATGCTTCTGCAAACAAGGAGAGAACAAAACAAATTAGACAATAGAAGTAAATTGGAAACTTGTTTAAAATGACATGCTCTATCTGAATCATGAAAGTTTGATTTTGACTTTACTATTCCTTTAACCACTGTCTCAGAAGTATAGCAATGGCATTATGAAGTCTGCATGTAAATTACATTTTCAAAGCAATAAAGTGAGAACCCCTCATTTGCATATTCTTACCCATAATCCCCCATCCAGTATCAACCCTTTTCTGCCTGCAAAAATAAAAAAAAAATCTTATTCCGTTTTTCATTGCTACACAATTAATTATGGAAAATTTATTGAGATAGTTAACTGTTGCATCCATTTTTAAGTATAACAGAATGACTTTACTCATAGTTTATTTCTCAAGTTTTTTTTTCATCCATATTACTATAGAATAAATTTATTTGTACGTAGAAATATTTTCACCACAGAGTTCCATAAAAGTTTAATAGACTTGTGCATTGGGCATTTTCGTTCAATGTCAAATGTGGAAGTAGGCAGACTTTCGTGATGTTCAAATCTTGTCGGAGCTAAATTTCGTCTTGTAAAAGTAAAGCACATACATACGCACACATATACATATACATACATATATATATGTATGTATATGTGTATGTATATGTGTATGTACATTTGTGCGTATGTATGTATATGTGTGTATTTATATATATATATATATATATATATATATATATATGTGTGTGTGTGTGTGTGTGCGTGTGTGTATCGTACTTCGCCAGTTGCACACGCATCCTCAAAGGAATGTTGGCAGCGCAAGGCAGCCAAAAGAATGTTGGCTGCGCGCGCAGCCAAAAGAATTTCCAGGTTGATTCTGAAAATGGCATGGTGGTGAAAGAATCCACTGCCATTTTCGGAATCCATTAACCACCCGCAATAAGTAGAAAAAAAAACCAAACTAACTGCCCGCAATAAGCATTGAGAAAACAAACAAACAACGAACTACCTTATAAAATTATTAACCCCTAAATCTGCCAACCCCAACATCGCAAACTACCTAATACATTTACATTTTTATTAAATCATAAACTGCCATTAACCCACATCGCTAATTAACCTAATAAATCTATTAACCCCTAAATCACCATTAATCCGCATCACAATTAACATAATACTTCTATTAACTCCTAAACTGCCAAACCCCACAACGCAAATAACTAATCACTAAGACCCCTAACCTAACACCCCCTAAATTAACCCCATTACATAAATTAAAATAATCCTAAATTACAATTAAAATAAAAAACCTAACTTTACTTTAAAAATAAATTAAACTACTTTTAAACTATTCTAAAATTACAGAAAATAAAGTCTAACATTACACAAAATAATAAACCACATTATCCAAAATAAAAAAATTAAACCTAATCCCTATGAAAAGAAAAAAGCCCCCCAAAATAAGAAAACCCCCTTATTCTAAGAATAAACTACCAATAGCCATTAAAAGGGCTTTTTGTAGGGCATTGCCCTAAAGAAAATCAGCTCTTTTACATTAAAAATAAACCAAGTCCCCCCCTAACAGTAACACCAAACCCCCCAAAATAAAAAAAAAAAAACCCTAACATTAAGCCCCAAATATGTACTCATGGTTCCTCAAGTCTGGCGGAAAAGGTCTTCTTCCAGGCGGGTCCATCATATTCTGTCTTCATCCACAGCGAAGGCGGCGCAGAGCGGAGGTGTGGATCGGTCTTCCCAGATGTGGTGATCCTCTGCGGCGTGGAGGCTCCTCTTCATGCGATCGTCCGCCGTACACTGAAGATTGAATGCAAGGTACCCCATATTTATTGGGGTATCTTGCATTCCTATTGGCTGATATTTTAAATTCAGCCAATAGGATAAGAGCTAATGAAATCTTATTGGCTGATTTGACTAGCGAATAGGATTTCAGTAGCTCTAATCCTATTGGCTGATTTCAAAATTTCAGCCAATACGAATGCAAGGTGCCCCAAATTAATTGCGGTACCTTGCATTCAATCTTCAGTCTACGACGGACATCAGATGAAGTGGAGCCTCCATGCCACCGAGGAATGCTGCCGCCAATCACCACCACCGTTGTTGAGGACCGCGGTTGAGGATCCAGGCATCGGGAACACAGCTCCGCACCTCCACTCTGCGCTGCGCCACCTTCACTCCGGATGAAGATAGAAGATGATGGATCCGTTTGGAAGAAGACCTTCTCCGCCAGACTTCAGGAACAGTGAGTACCTATTTGGGGCTTAGGCTTAGACTTTTTTTTTAGATTAGTGTTTTTTTGGGCTTGAAAGAGAGCTGATTGCTTAAGGGCAGTAAAAGAGCTAAATGCCCTTTTAAGGGCAATGTCCATACAAATTCCCCTTTAGGGGCAATGGGTAGTTTAGTTTTTTTTTAGTGTTTTTTTTTTTTTATTTTGGGGGGTTTGGTGGGTGGGGGGGTTTTACTGTTAGGGGGGATTTAGTATATTTTAGAGGTAAAAGAGCTGTTTAACTTAGGGCAATTCCCTACAAAAAGCCCTTTTAAGGGATATTGGTAGATTAGTATTAGATTAGGGGGTGTTTTTTATTTTGGGGGGATTTTTTATTTTTATAGGGGTATTAGTTTAGGCTTAAATTTTTTATTTTGGATACCTTTTTTAACTTGGGAACAGTTTTTACCGCAGCTTTCTTACATGCCATGAATTATAAATATAATAATGGAATAGTCTGAATCTGCTGGTCCTGCTGAAAAATAAATAATAATTTGTGTCACTCACTGAAATTTTACTTTCAATAGGGTTTAAATGTAGGTAGCAAAAAAGTTTAAAATGGGGGGGGGGGGGAGCTTAGCAGCAAAAGGGTGAAAAATGCAAACTGTCTCAATTATGAAAGCTTAAAGGGACATTGTACCCAAATTTTTTCTTTTGTAATTCAGAAAGTGCATGCAATTTTAAGCAACTTTCTAATTTACTCCTATTATCAATTTTTCTTTGTTCTCTTGCTATCATTATTTGAAAAAGAAGGCATCTAAGCTTTTTTTTTGGTTTCAGTACTCTGGACAGCACTTTTTTATTGGTGGATGAATTTATCCACCAATCAGCAAGGACAACCCAGGTTGTTCACCAAAAATGGGCCGGCATCTAAACTTACATTCTTGCATTTCAAATAAAGATACCAAGAGAATGAAGAAAATTTGATAATAGGAGTAAATTAGAAAGTTGCTTAAAATTTCATGCTCAATCTGAATCACGAAAGAAATTTTTTGGGTACAGTGTCCCTTTAATGTTGACTTATATGTCCCTTTTAATAGGTTTGCCTTTACTGAAAGCATTTATACGCTGCCTCTTCTTGGTAGTAACAAACATCCAATTTCTATTCTTGTGCTGGGTTTTATCATGAAATCTCTTTTTTTTGCACATGCTAAGTGCAGTTATACTACCCTCTAAGATATCTTGTAGTGTTATCATAAAATCTCTACTGATTTTATCAAAACCTTGTGATACTAACAAAGTCTTGTGATTTTAAAAGTTTGCTCTAGACTTAGATTTATTATTGTTATTAAAATAAAAAAAAATCCCTACAACACATTAGTACAAAATATGATTGCATGTTTTCATGTTGGATTTCTACTTATGTTCCAAATGAGAGACTACAAGCAATAGCTATAACAGAAGTTTTCCTTCTAGTTGAGATTCTACCGTGTTCTGAATGTGGTGATAGACTGCATTTTTTGTTTTATGTGTCTGGATGTATCTAACTTTTTCTCTCTCTCTCTCTCTCTTTTTTTTTTTTTTTCCCAACGGAAAAGTTGTGGGTTTTTTTAAAATTAGTTTTACGGATTCATAGCTTTGCCTCTAAATTTAGAATTTTGGAATCTAAAGCTCAAGCTACTAAATTGTAATTTCTGTGTTTGCATGGTCTTTAAGGTTCAAGGTATGAACTAGTACAACTGTGTAAACCATAATGTTGTCTTTGTGTGATATTTCTATTACTTCCACTATTTATTCCCCCGTGTCTGTCATATTTATGGGTGCTAGGTGTCCAATATTCAACTGGGCAGTCCAGTGTTTTAGCAGACTGTCGAGTAAAAAAAAATATATACAGAAAACAAGACACCTAAATGTCCCCTGAGAGGTGGCTACATTATTATTTATCATTATACTTTATAAAGGCACCAGCAAATTCAGCTGCACTGTCCATGGGTAAAAAAAGATATAAGTTCAATGATGATAGAATATTTTTAAGACAGGGCAACATTTTTTTAAACAAATACAGGGGGAATTTACAATCTAGAAAGGTAGAAGTGTGAGAAACAGGAGGTGGGGCTGCAAGGTTGAGCATGATGCTAGTACAGAGTAAGATGAAGTCAATAATTAGATAAGTGGAATTCATTTGTTACTGAGTTGGGCGGTTGCTTCCTTGAACAAAAGTGTATTTTAGGAAGTGTGTAAAGGAGAAAAGATTAGGGGAAAGTTGGGCATTGAGAGGAAATGCGTTCTTGTGGGTTGGTGCCGCACAAGAGGAGTCCTGCAGTCTAGCATGTGAGGAGGTGATGATGGAAGGAGCAGATCATTGTTAGACCTTAAGGGGCGGGCTGGAGTATATTTGTTTAGTGGGAACAGGTAGTGGGGGCAGTGTTGGTAAGGGCTTTGTTGGTCAGGGTGAGAATTTTGAATTTAATTCTGGTGTGAATGGGCAGCTAGTGAAGGTACTCACAGAGAGGGGCAGCAGATACAGAGCAGCGGGATATGTGGATTAGCCTGGAAGAGGCATTTAGGATTGATTGAAGGGGGGGGGAGGCGGGAGAGAGGAAGGCCAGTTAGTAGGTTATTATTATAGTAGTCAAATTGGGAGATTACCAGGGAGTGGATTAGTTGCTTAGTGGTCCCAGGACAGAGTCTTGAGGTACTCCAACAGATAGAGGCTTTGAAGACGAGGAATAATTAGCAATTGAGAATGAAAGGGACCTGTTAGAGAGATAGGAATTAATCCAAGAGTGGTGGTGTCACAGAGACCGAGAGCTGAGTCTATAGGAGGAAGGGGTAGTCAACTGTGTTGAAGGCAGCTAAGAGGTCAAGTAAGATAAGTATAGAGTAGTGGCCATTATTTTTAGCAGAAAGAAATTAATTTGTAACCTTGGTGAGGGCAGTCTCAGTTGAGTGTTTGGGAAGGAAGCCAGATTGCAGGGGGTCAAGCAAGTAAATGGAGGATATAGTGGCGGAGAGGGTGACCGGGGTGGAGATGGAAGATAGGCTTGTGTCGAGATGTTGCTTCGGATAGTATGGGATTTGTTTAAAAAGTAGTCTGCCAGGTCTTGACCACTAAAGACCGATGAAGCGGGTGGTGCAGGTGGATAGAGGAGAAAGTTGAAAGTAGAGAAGAGTCGTTAAGGGTTTGAGAAGTTAATAGACTATCCAAATCCAGCACTACACTCTACTCTGGCTGACACAATGCTGATTAATGCAATATATGAGGAGCACACGCAACTGGATAAAAACTGAATTTATTTAGCAATTCAATTAAATTTCACAGGCAACAAAATTGTACATCACTGGGTCAGCTGTAGCACCTTAAAGGACCGCTCAATGCAGAAGAATTACATAATTAATAAGTGCATAATTAAAAGACAAGACAATAACACCTACTCTGAATATCAAATAAGCAGTAGATTATTTTTTTTTCTGAATTATTTTTTTCTCCTATTTTCTAGCCCCCTGTATCATCGGACAGACATCAGCCAATCACACACTAGATTATTTAGCTTGAGCACATGCTCAGTAGGAACTTGTTCCTCAGAAAGTGTGAATATAAAAATACTGTGCAAAATTTATGAATGGAAGTAAATTGGGAAGTGTCTTTAAAACTGCATGCTCTATCTGAATCATGACATTTTATTTTGACTTGAGTGTCCATTTTAGAGGACCTCTAAAGACAGTAGAATAGCATAATCAATACATGCATAAAAAAAAAAAAGCAAAAGCGCTTAAATTTCAAATAAGTAGTAGATTTTTTTTCTGCCAAATTTCATTTAGTTCAAAATTTCATTCCCATTTCATCATGTGACAGCCATCTGCCAATCACAAAATACATATGCATATGTTCTGTGAATTCTTGCACATGCTCAGTAAGAGCTAGTGCCTCAGTCTGCATTATAAAAATGCGCACATTTAGATAATGGAAGTGAATTGTACATTTGTTCAAAATTGTGTTCTCTATCTGAATTGTGAAAGTTTAATTTTGACTTTAATGTACTTTTAAGTAATTGTTAATCTGTTTTAATACCTATTTAGTCTTTTCTTTGTCAAATGCACAGTAGTTACATCATATTATTACTATTGGATAAAGTTTTTTTTGTTTGTTTTATAAATTATCAGCAAAATTCTTTTGGTTTTACTGTCACACAAATATAGTTAACTAAATATATTACAAAATTGTGCACCCTTATCAGACTGATCTAGTTACGTTGACATCGTTTAATTTTAAAGGGACATTAAACACTAAATAAAAGCTAGATAGAATGATGCAGTCGAAGTAAAGATTAGTCTGAGAATAACGTAGATGTATATTTTAAAGTTTCATTAGTTGCTTAAATATTGACAAAATAAGTGTAAAGTTTGTGTCTATAAAACAATGGGAGCTTCCATGTTGTAACTTAGGTTACCTTCTCTGCTGTGGCCAATTAGAAACAGTTATAAATAGGTCACTAGAGAGTTCAGCCAACTGCTTGGGGAATATAACAATGTTCTGCACTTCCATTTCTAACAGGAGCTGAAAAGCTCATAATTTCAGAATGGAATTACAGGAAAAGGGGACAAAATAAATATTTGAAAGTATATTGCAGAGGTTTCAATATTTTTATATATATATATATATATATATATATATAGTATCATTTTATATTATCCTCTCAAAGTGTTTGTACCTTTAAGACTGTGAGACTCGCATTTAAACACCTGTGTTTTCATTTAGGCTGTTCGTTATGAGGTCTTTTTTAAAAAGCAGCCCATACAGTTGGCTTCTCTTGTTTCTATTCCTAGAGATTTAAGATTATCCGTTTTGCAGTCCACACCCAAAGCACAGCTCTGTGATTTTAGCTGTGTCATCTGACAAGTGTATCAGCTGCTTAAACACTGCATAATAAGTTTGTGCTACAAATAGTCAGGAGGCCTGCTGCATATCTATAAAGCTGCTGTATATAGCAAAGATCCAAAATCAACCAGCAATCACTTTGATTATTTTATAGGTCAACAGACTGTGCTGGAGGTGGAATTTGTATTTTTTTTTTACCACAAGACTCTTAAAGAAATATTTTATTTGCCTTTTCAATGTATTCCTTATGCATTACTGACCTAAATGGTTTGTCTGATTCGTTAGACCTAGAAAAAAAATTCATATGGCCAAAAATCTGTAATCCAGTGCAATGAAAGGGACATTATAGTAAAAAAAAAAAAAAGTTTATGCAATTTTGAAAACTTCTTAAAAACCGCATGTGCTGCAAGTTCCTGTGTCTGGTCCTAAATCAGCCTTTATTTTTGATTTACAGATATACTAGACCAGTCATAGAATAGGGGGACACATTTTTTTAATTGTAAACACATTTATTTTCTACTGTAATTCTTTACATATTTTTGTGCTTTTCACAATGAGGTGTAATAGAACAAAACAAGAGATTTCTTTATGTAAAAATCACGTTATTATTGTTCATGTAAAATCATTTTTGTTGCATTATTTACCTGCAGTGAGGTTAAACACATAAGTAAAGTAAAGTCCCACTTTTGAGTTGTAATTCTTTTGCAGAAAACAGCATGCGCTTGCCAGCACTGCTCAGGAGCTGAAGCATGTGTTACTTTAGCTACATATTTAACCCCTTGCAGGGGTTAAACACTTTGTTATACTCTATCAGCAATGCAAGAAAAAATATAACTAATGAGAACATGCAATTTTTGTATCAAAATGTAATTTTACACATTCTTACATTTATTCTGCAGTAAATGTAATTTTTCTGTAGTGCTTGTTTTTCCCCTATAATTATTATGTTTCCTTGGAAGCATTTTTGTATTTTTCATCTACTAAAACAAACGTATTTATTTTTTCCTGGGAGTAGAGTATTTCTCGCAGTGACCTCAGGTGTAATCATTATTTTATATATATATATATATATATATATATATAGAGCAAGAGAACAAAGAAAAATTGATAATAGGAGTAAATTAGAAAGTTGCTTAAAATTGCATGCTCTATATGAATCATGAATAGGCTGACCATATTGCCGCTTTAAGAAGGAACACATGAAAAATACATATGTGAGGGTTCTTATACAAAACCATTTCTTTAAACAGCCCTGACATATGTATTTTTCATATGTGTCCCTTTTTAAAGCGGCAATATGGTCAGCCTAATCATGAAAAAAAATTTGGGTTTATTGTCCCTTTAAGAAAAACCTTCACTTGTGCACTGTTACTGTGTTTATTATTTAGCTGCTAAAATTGTAACAAAGAATATGGATCGAAGTATCTCAAGAAGAGCAATGGTCTAGTGCAGGGGTCATTACTTGTGGCCCTCCTGAGGTTTTGGAAATACATTTCCCATAATGCTCAGCCAGCATTTAAGCTGGCTGAGCACCATGGGAAGTGTAGTTTCAAAACCACTGGAGGGTCACGATTGATGACCCCTGGCGTACATTTTTAGTTGTCCTAGGATAGTGTGGAGAAAAACTGTACTTGAATACAAAATTACCAAGCTCAATTATTTTTAATTTACTCTGTTTGTTTTAATATTATTTGGCCAGAAAGAGGTTGATAATCTGCCCTATGTGGGGGGAACATTTTTTTTAAATCTAGATTATGGCTGCCCAAACCTGAGAGGTTTTTTTGTGATCTTCGCTGGTGTGTAAAACACAAGTTTATTTGCACCAATGTTTTTGAGTTTTATTAGTATATACAGTTAAATTTAATGATAGTAAAATGTTCAAATGCAAAAGACCTTTAGTCTTGCAGAGATTCTTTCTTAGCTAATAAACTTGACATTTTTGTTTTTATTCATATTAACTTTTTTTTTCAAGTAAAAAGATACTTATAACATAAAATGATAATGAATTAACAAGATTAGTCAGCTGCAGATTCTGAAATAAAATGGGCCTTAAGGGACACTGAACCCAATTTTTTTTCTTTTGCGATTCAGATAGAGCATGCAATTTTAAGCAACTTTCTAATTTACTCCTATTATCATTATAGTTCTCTTGTTATCTTTATTTGAAAAACAAGGCATCTAAGCTAAGGAGCCAGCCAATTTTTGGTTCAGGCCAATTTATGGTTCAGACCCTGGACAGCACTTTTTTATTGGTGGGTGAACTTATCCACAAATCAGCAAGAACAACCCAGGTTTTTCACCAAAAATGGGCCGGCATCTAAACTTAAATTCTTGCTTTTCAAAAAAAGACCAAGAGAATGAAGAACATTTGATAATAGGAGTAAATTAGAAAGTTGCCTAAAATTGCGTGCTCTATCTGAATCACGAAAGAAAAAATTTGGGTTCAGTGTCCCTTTAAGAAATTGAATTAAAACAATACATCTCTGCAAATCCCGCGTAGTCAGTCTAGCATCACAGCACTGTATAATAGTGTTGATTCGATCTTGAAGATGCATCTACTGATAATGTGTAACATTTCTGTAAGGAATGAAGACTATAGAACGAAAACCTGCCTAAGATCAGAAAAATGTTAAATGAAAATCACAAATCCTTGTAAATGTTGACATTAAAGGGACTCTCATGTCAATATAAACTTTTACGATTCAGAAAGAGCAAGCAGTTTTAAGACCCTTTCTAATTTACTTCCATTCCAAATTCTGGACAGTCTTTTTATATGCACACTTTTTGGGGAACAAGATCCTACTAAGCATGTGGAGAAGCTCACATGGTATACGTATACTAGTCTGTGATTGGATGATGTCTGTCACATGATGCAGGGGGCCAGAAAATGGGAGAAAAATACTTTCTTTTTTTTTCCGGAAAAAAAAATCTACTGCTTATTTGAAATTGTGAGAAGGTGTTAAAAATCATTTGTCTTTTTTATTATGCACTTGCTAATTATGCAATTCTACTGCTTTGAGTGGTCCTTTATTAAAAAGAAATATATATTCAACAAATTACATTATCAGGGAAAGTAAAATATCAGAAGAAGAAAAAAGAAAACAAATGCTGGTTAAGGATAGGTGGAACCGGAACATCACGCCAGCATTGCCATATTTTGGATTATGGTGTTATATGACTAAGGTTTTCCAGCTGTGGCCCATATAAGTAGATCAGTAGGTCCACAGTCAGATGTCCTGATGATATAAAAAATACGCCAGCATGCGCCAGAGATCAAACAAAATCTTTTGAGGACTTTTTTAAAGCATTGTATGTATATGTCTCTCCTTCACACCAGGGCATAAACAGATCTCAAGCAAAAATCTGTCTCTTTCTAATCTCGCCATAATGGAGAGCTTTAGATCATCAGGGCTATAGTCTTCAGTCATCCCCATCATTCTCGGCTATTGTTCATACAATAACTGTTGTCCGAATTTGTCCAAATATTGACTCCAATAAAATTTCATGGAGTGAAACTGTGTTAGGTCTTTAAAGAGATGTTAAACAGTCTGTTGTATTGTTATAATAAAAAAGCACTAAGCTGTGGGTTATAGTAGATTAGACTTTTATTTATTTGTTTAAACTTTATTTGTGCGGTGTCCATTACTTCTCATCACAGCCCTACAAGGAGGATGGTTTCTCCACAGGTAAACGATCTAACTTGGTTTAATAAATCTTCTAGAGTAACTTGACCTGTTTTACTATATAGCTAATACTAGAGAGACAGTCTGTTTTGCTCAGAATATGCAGAATATGCTTAAGTTCAAAAGATATCTCCTCATCTCCTTGAGGGCAGTAGCTACAGTGAGAATATCTAAGTGTTTAATTTGCAAGAAAACAAGTAAGTTGTTTGCTTTTTGTTTTACTTTGATTTAACATATTTATTTTTACTAAAGGAGCACTATTTAATATCCCTTTAAGATTGCAAGTAAAAATTAGGTAGTTAAATCAACAGCACTATTGGTGGCTCTAGATGGAATTGTGCTCCCAATAATGTACATACAAATTACTGAATTAGTGACGAAAAGGGTTTAAAGTATTTGCATGACTGCCATTTGTGATTTATATGACCAAGCTCTCTGCAGTCCCTTTAAAAGAGACTAGAGGATGCAGGGTAGTTAGGTTTCAAAAGCTTTGGTGTTAAATACCGCATGAGCATAATTTTGTAGCTTAGGTCTAGTATCTGAGAGGATATAATAGTTTTATGTTAAGCATTGTGTGCCAGGCCTTTGACTCTAATGTCAAATATTTGTTATTGGTGTCTTTGTGCTCACAAGCTGGGAGGTTGCATTAGCTGGTAGTTTTTAAGATATTATTGGGGTTAAACTTTTCAAGTAATTTTCAAGGGCTTTTTTTTTTTTTTTTTTTTTTTTAAATATACTTATCAAACTTTAATCATTCAAATATGGTTGGGCAATGAAATTGCATTTCTGTAAGGCGAGTAAATTGTGCGTATTTCAGACATTTTGTGAATATCCGATTACCTATATCTCTCAACTCCTCTTTAGGTTTCGGTATACTGTAACAAAGTAGTTTGACAGCAGCAAGAGTGTTATCAATCTCCACTAAATATTTAAATTTGGGATGAAGTTCTCAGAACACTTCATCATAGGATATGTGATGAAGGCCAAAGTCCACATATATAGGCATAAGGTATAGGAGATCTGTATGTTGAGATACATTTAGTGGTTGTTAGAATAGTATCTCAGGAATGAAAAATGTTGTAATTTATGTATTTTTTTAAATTGATCAATGAGGATTAATCTATATTCCTTTGATATCGGATCCCAATAAACCTAAATTAGCAATCTTGAGGATATGCAAACCCATAGAGATCCAGGTTATTTTGTTTATGTATGCCAGTCATGCACCCTTAGCAAAATGCTTTATATAGGGTTATGTCAGAAACCACCAAACCACCAGATGTAATAGGCAGGAGCATATTGGATTATCAAGTTGTAGGTTTCAATTGGCCCCAGATATGAGAGTTAAGCCTTTACTATAACCTTTTACGAAACTGGTTTGGGAGCCGTTTCGGGACAACCTGCAGGAGAAATAATATACATGGTAGAATAGACATTTTGCTAACTTGTATAAATATGCTTATATTTCCTTGTCCATATTTTTTTCTGTATATAATTATTATACATAGCACTATGTTTGTTTTGACTACGTTATTGATTCCTTAATATTGGATGGCGCATGTTTGTTCATTATAGGGGCAAATATGTTGAGGATCAGTGAATGTACACGTGGCCATGTTAACGTTTAGAATTTCTGACTTCTGTTACAATACAAAACAATTTGCCAAAGTTACAAAATTCTTCTAGCAGGTCGATAGTGAAGTTGGGCATGATGGTAACAGCAAATGCAATACGTCATCTGCATAAAGTGTGACTTGATATTTGTTAGTGCGGATAGATACCTCTAAAGCCAATGTTAGGTCAAATGTAGGCAGCTTAGAATTTCCATAGTGACAGTCATTAAGAGCTGAGACGGCCCTTGTCTGCTACCATTTTATAACTACATTTCTGCAAGAGTGCTGTGAATTGACCCTAGCCATACATTCTGAATTTAGAATAAAGATATGCTAGCTAGATCATCCTCTTTTGTTTAAAGTGAACGCTGTAGGAGCCATCTATCTAGCTGATTGAATTCCTTTTTAGCTCCTGTAAAGACTTAAAGGGACAGTACACTGTAAAATTCTTTTTATATTAATGTATTTTCAATGACTTGTTATACCAGCTGCAGGGTATAAAATGTGTGATAAATTGCATTTTCAGGTATATTTGGGTATAGGAAGTAGCTGGTTTTGGGTTGAGCTTCAGGTAATATCAGATCTCATTATGTTGTCACTTTGTGTACACACACTTGCTTTGTTATCTTATATTTGTCTGGAAAACTTAAGCTCAATACAATGGAAAATTATCATTTTATTACTGAACTATCCTGCACCCCACTGGGAGTGTCATTCTTCTGCTGTCTGTGTTTACTTCGGCTATTCAGTAGCTGAGACTCCAGTATCAAAACTTTTAGTATAGGTTGGGAAACCACAAACTAAATCAACTGTTTCAAAAGCCAAAATAGGGGTAAAGGAGCTACTTATAAACAATTTAATACACTTAAGCAGGTAAAATGGATCATTGTGAACAATTTAAATGGGAGAAACATTTTGGGTGAACTGTCCCTTTAACACTGAGTGTTGGACAATGTTATACAATCTATTGGCTACAAGACTTTGATATTATTATTCCTGGCATCTGTACAGGGAACAAAATCAGCTTGTTCTACATGTGTAATCTGAGGCAAGATTCCGTTTGTTTTGGCTAGGACCATCGTAAATATTTTTACATTTAAGTTTAATAAAGATGGAGGGGAAAAGGATCTTTGAAGGTTTTCCTTTTTTTTTTAGGGATTCCTGCTATGTGGGTTTCATACATTTCTAAAGGAACATGATTATTGTGATCACCATAATGAAATAGCTTTAAGTGTGGCATTATTAAAAGTTTAAAGATTTTTATTATATATGTCTGAAAATCCACCTGGTCCTGAGCTTTTGTATGTAGGTAGTTCCTCTTATGCAATAGTTAATAGTCTTTAATGCATCTAGTGCCAATGCTTTATGATCTGGGATTGGAGTAAGAATGACCTCTTCGATATACTGGATTATGCAGTTAACTCTCTAGACCTTTTTTTGAAGAATATATTATTTAAAAAAAAAGAATTAAAAAAATGTATCGGCGATACCCTGGCTTTAATAAATACCTATGTTATCTACTGCTTTACTTTTTGTTACGTAATTTGAGAGTACGTTCAAGTTAAAAGGGTGCTGGACTTATTTCCTTCAGTAAAATATTCTGTATAAAGTTATTTTCTTTACCTTCTCTAGTAATTACATGTGTACAATAGATCTTGCCTGCTGAAGGTTGTCCGATAAGGATGCATATATTATGAATTATATTTATAAAGTCATTCTATTTCTTGCAATTTGTCAAGTAGTTCAATACAGTACAATATTTGTTTTGTTTTTCTTAGCAATAGATTATTTTATCAGTTCCCTGTCTAACCAGTGATTTATGTGACTCCCACAAAAATATAGGGTTATCTATTTGTGACGGATACCCCGACTGCCCCGACTGGGTAGCTCCGCCAAACGGGTCCTTCTTCCTCCCTGCCGACTGCAGCGATGTAGCTGGCAAGTTACCACAGCATCAGTACCCAGGGTCCTACCCTGTGGCAGACTCCAGCTACCCAGACTGGGTAGCTCTGCCTGATGATCCTTTCTCTGCCTGGAACAGGCTGCTATGTAGCCCAGGAAAGTGATTTCTATGTAGCCCAGGAAAGTGATTTTCTCCTACATAGGTGTGTCCGGTCCACAGCGTCATCCTTACTTGTGGGATATTCTCTTCCCCAACAGGAAATGACAAAGAGCCCAGCAAATCTGGTCACATGATCCCTCCTAGGCTCCGCCTTCCCCAGTCATTCTCTTTGCCGTTGTACAGGCAACATCTCCACGGAGATGGCTTAGAGTTTTTTGGTGTTTAAATGTAGTTTTTATTCTTCAATCAAGAGTTTGTTATTTTAAAATAGTGCTGGTATGTACTATTTACTCTGAAACAGGAAAGAGATGAAGATTTCTGTTTGTAAGAGGAAAATGATTTTAGCAACCGTTACTAAAATCGATTGCTGTTTCCACACAGGACTGTTGAGATGAAGTAACTTCAGTTGGGGGAAACAGTGAGCAGACTTTTGCTGCTTGAGGTATGACACATTTCTAACAAGACTCGGTAATGCTGGAAGCTGTCATTTTCCGGTAAGCCATTTTCTTTGTTTAAGTAAAAGAATAAAGGGCTTCATTAGGGCTTAAAAAACTGGTAGACATTTTTCTGGGCTAAAACGATTACTTTACTAAGTATATTTGGCAGATTATTACTTTTAATAGTTGTTAAATCTTGGGGATTGTTTTAATAAAAACGGCAGGCACTGTATTGGACACCTTTTTTCACTGGGGGCCTTTTCTAGTCATAGACAGAGCCTCATTTTCGCGCCTCTAATGCGCAGTTGTTTTTGGAAAGCATGGCATGCAGATGCATGTGTGAGGAGCTAAGAACCACTGAAAAAGCTTATAGAAGGCATCATTTGGTATCGTATTCCCCTCTGGGCTTGGTTGGGTCTCAGCAAAGCAGATACCTGGGACTGTATAGGGGTTAAATGTAAAAACGGCTCCGGTTCCGTTATTTTAAGGGTTAAAGCTTTCAAAATTTGGTGTGCAATACTTTTAAGGCTTTAAGTTACTGTGGTGAAATTTTGGTGAAATTTGAACAATTCCTTCATACTTTTTCACATATTCAGTAATAAAGTGTGTTCAGTTTAAAATTTAAAGGGACAGTAACGGTTTTATTGTAAAAACGTTTTTTTTGTGCTTTGTTAACAAGTTTAAGCCTGTTTAACAGTCTGAACCATCAGATAACAATGTTCTATATGTATGAAAGCCAATGTGTCTCCCCATTTAAATTTATGTGATATATTTGTGTCATAATGTCCAAACAAAGTAGGGATAATAATGCCATAGATATGATATTGCCCAAGATGATTCCTCTAATGAGGGGAGTAAGCATGGTACTGCATCATCCCCTTCTGTGTCTACACCAGTTTTGCCCACACAAGAGGCCCCTAGTACATCTAGTGCGCCAATACTTATTACCATACAACAATTAATGGCTGTAATGGATAATTCTATTGCATGCATTTTTTTTCCAAAATGCCTACTTATCAGAAAGCGTGATTGCTCTGTTTTAAACACTGAGGAGCAAGAGGACGCTGATGATATCTTTTCTGACATACCCTCACACCTATCTGAAGGGGCCAGGAGGGAGGTTTTGTCTGAGGGAGAAATTTCAGATTCAGGGAAAATTTCTCAACAAGCAGAACCTGATATTGTAACTTTTAAATTTAAATTTCAACATCTCCACGCACTACTTAAGGAGGTATTATCTACTCTGGATGATTGTGACAATTTGGTCATTCCAGAGAAATTAGGTAAGATGGACAAGTTCCTAGAGGTTCCGGTGCCCCCCCAATGTTTTTCCTATACCCAAGCGGGGTGGCGGACATAGTAAATAAGGAGTGGGAAAGGCCCGGCATACCCTTTGTCCTCCCCCTATATTTAAGAAATTAGTTTCCTAAAGTCGACCCCAGAAAGGACTTATAGCATACAGTCCCCAAGGTCGAGGGGGCGGTTTCTACTCTAAACAAACGCACTTCTATTCCTATAGAAGATAGTTGTGCTTTCAAGATCCTATGGATTAAAGGTTAGAGGGTTTGCTTAAAAAGATGTTTGTTCAGCAAGGTTACCTTCTACAACCAATTTCATGCATTGTTCCTGTCACTACAGCTGCGTGTTTCTGGTTCGAAGAACTAGAAAAGTCGCTCAATAAAGAATCTTCGTACGAGGAGGTTTTTGGACAGAGTTCAAGCTCTTAAATTGGCTAACTCTTTTTTATTTTAGATGCCGCTTTGCAATTAGCTAGATTAGCGGCGAATAATTCAGGGTTTGCTATCGTGGCGCGCAGAGCGCTTTTGCTTAACATCCCTTTCAAGGGTAAAACACTGTTTGGCCCTGACTTGAAAGAGATTATTTCAGACATCCATGGGGGAAAGGGCCACGCCCTCCCACAGGATAGGTCTTTTAAGAGCTAAAAATAGGCCAAATTTTCGTCCCTTTCGCAAGAAACGGACCAGCCTCAAATTCTACACCCTCTAAGCAAGAGGGTAATACTTCTCAAACCAAGCCAGCCTGGAGGCCGATGCAAGGCTGGAACAAGGGTAAGCAGGCCAAGTCACCTGCCACTGCTACCAAAACAGCATGAAGTGTTGGCCCCCGATCTGGGAAGGATCTGGTGGGGGGCAGACTTTCTCTCTTTGCTCAGGTTGGGGCAAGAGATGTTCAGGATCCTTGGGCGCTAGAAATAGTTTCTCAAGGTTATCTCCTGGAATTCAGGGAACTACTCCCAAGGGGAAGGTTCACGGGTCTCAATTATCTTCGAACAGGCATTCTTACACTGTGTAGAAGACCTGTTAAGCATGCGGTGTGATTCATCCTGTTCCATTAGGAGAACAAGGGATGGGTTTTTACTCCAACCTGTTCATAATTCCCAAATAAGAGGGAACATTCAGACCTATTTTAGATCTCAAGATTCTAAACAAGTTTCTAAGGGTTTCATCATTCAAAATGGAAACCATTCGAACGATCCTTTCTACCATCCAGGAAGGTCAATTCATGACCACGGTGGACTTAAAGGATGCGTACCTACGTATTCCTATCCACAAGGAACATTTTTCGGTTCCTAAGGTTCGCCTTTCTGGACAAGCATTACCTGTGGCACTTCCAGGATTAGCCACTGCTCCAAGGATTTTCACAAGGGTACTAGGGTCCCTTCTAGCGGTGCTAAGACCTAGGGGCTTTGCAGTAGTACCTTACTTGGACGACATCCTGATTCAGGTGTCGTCTCTGTCAAAAGCAAGGGCTCATACGGACATTGTCCTAGCCTTTCTCATATCCTCACAGGTGGAAAGTGAACATAGAAAAAAGTTCTCTGTCCCCGTCAACAAGAAGTTCCCTTCTTGGGAACAATAATAGTTTCCTTAGAAATGAAGGTTTTTCTGACAGAGGCCAGAAAATCAAAACTTCTAAGCTCTTGTCAAGGTACTTCATTCTGTTCTTATTCTTCCATAGCGCAGTCCATGGAAGTATAGGTTGATGGTTGCGGCAATGGACATAGTCCTTTTGCACGAATTCATCTAAGACCATTGCACCGGGGCATGCTCAGACAGTGGAATGGGATTATACAGTCATGTCTCCGGACGATACAAGTAGATCAAATAACCAGAGATTCATTCCGTTGGTGGCTGACCCTGGACACCCTGTCACAGGGAATGAGCTTCCGCAGACCAAAATAGGTCATTGTCACGACCGACGCCAGTCCTGGTGGGCTGGGGGCGCGGTCTGGGAACCCCTGAAAACTCAGGGTCTAATGGTTTCGGGAAGACTCTCTTCTCCCGATAAACATAATGGAACTGAGAGCGATATTCATGCTCTCAAGGCTTGGCCTAGACTAGCAAAGGCCAAATTCATAAGGTTTCAATCAGTCATCATTACGACTGTTACATATATCAACCATCAGGGGGTAACAAGGAGTTCCCTGGCGATGGAGGAGCATCCGGGGAGTGGGAACTCCATCTGGAAATCTTTGCCCAAATAACTCAATTATGGGGCATTCCAGACTTGGTTCTGATGGCCTCTCGTCAGAACTTCATGGTCCCTTGTTACGGGTCCAAATCCAGGGATCCCAAGGCGACTCTATTGGATACAATAGTAGCACCTTGGATCTTCAACCTAGCTTATGTATTCCCACCGTTTCCTCTCATTCCCAGGCTGGTAGCCAGGATCAATCTGGAGAGGGCTTCGGTGACCTTGATAGTTCCTGTGTGGCCCACGCAGGACTTGGTATGCAGGACCTGGTGAATGTGTCATCGGCCTACCATGGAGCTACCTTTGAGACAGGACCTTCTTATTCAGGGTCCATTGGAACATCCGAATCTGGTTTTCCTCCTACTGACTGCTTGGAGTTTGAACGCTTGATTTTATCAAGCGGTGGGTTTTCAGATTCTGTAGTAGATACTCTTATTCAGGCTAGAAAGCCTGTAACTAGAAAAATTTACCATAATATATGGAAAAAATATATCTGTTGGTGTGAATCTAAAGGATTCCCATGGAACAAGATAAAAATTCCTAAGATTCTTTCCTTTCTACAAGAAGGTTTGGAGGAAAGGATTTTCTGCGAGTTCGCTGAAGGGACAGAATCTCTGCTTTTCTGTTTACTTCACAAAAGGCTGGCAGCTGTGCCAGACGTTTAAGCGTTTGTTCAGGCTCTGGTTAGAATCAAGCCTGTTTACAGACCTTTGACTCTTCCCTGGAGTCTTAATCTAGTTCTTTCAGTTCTTCAAGGGGTTTCCTTTTGAACCCTTACATTCCATAGATATTAAGTTATTATCTTGGAAAGTTTTGTTTTAGGTTGCACATTTCTTCTGCTAGAAGAGTTTTCAGAGTTAGCTGCTCTGCAGTGTTCCTCCGCCCTATCTGGTCCATGCAGATAAGGTGGGTTTTTACGTACTGAGCCTGGTTTTCTTCCGAAGGTTGTTTCCAACAAAAATATTAACCAGGAGATAGTTGTACCTTCTTGTGTCCGAATCAGTTTCATAGAAGGAACGTTTGTTACACAATTTGGACGTTGTCCGTGCTCTAAAATTCTATTTAGATGCTACAAAGGATTTCAGACAAACATCTTCCTTGTTTGTTGTTTATATCTGGTAAAAGGAGAGGTCAAAAAGCAACTTCTACCTCTCTATCTTTTTGGGCTTAAAAGCATCATCAGATTGGCTTATGGGACTGCCGGACGGCAGCCTCCTGAAAGAATCACAGCTCATTCCACTAGGGCCGTGGCTTCCACATGGGCCTTTAAGAACGAGGCTTCTGTTGATCAGATATGTAAGGCAGCGACTTGGTCTTCACTGCACACTTTTACCAAATTTTACAAATTTGATACGTTTTGCTTCTTCTGAGGCTATTTTTGGGAGAAAGGTTTTGCAAACCGTGGTGCCTTCCATCTAGGTGACCTGATTTGCTCCCTCCCATCATCCGTGTCCTAAAGCTTTGGTATTGGTTCCCACAAGTAAGGATGACGCCGTGACCGGACACACCTATGTTGGAGAAAACAGAATTTATGTTTTACCTGATATAATTACTTTCTCCAACGGTGTGTCCGGTCCACGGCCCGCCCTGGTTTTTTAATCAGGTCTGATGATTTATTTTCTTTAACTACAGCTCACCACGGTATCATATGATTTCTCCTATGCAAATATTCCTCCTTTACGTCGGTCGAAGACTGGGGAAGGCGGAGCCTAGGAGGGATCATGTGACCAGCTTTGCTGGGCTCTTTGCCATTTCCTGTTGGGGGGAAGAGAGATATCCCACAAGTAAGGATGACGCCGTGGACCGGACACACACCGTTGGAGAAAGTAATTTATCAGGTAAACATAAATTCTGTTTTAGCTGGAGCTCACCTAAATAACTAGGACAGACTAGCCTTCAGGTGAACAAGAACTGATTTTATTGTAAAACATACACTCCTTTTATACACACAGCTCATCTTGATAACACAAAGGACAATCCCACTATTTTCCCGCCATTCCCAGCCCGCCCTCCAGACTGACCGGCACCTCCATAGGAGCCACAGTCCCACATAATCTCAATACATAGGGGTGGCAGTGGCACTTCAGGGTGTAATTTTAAAGTTCTCTGTCCCCAGATTTCACAGTCCAAAAATCCTGCATGATTCGTTACTGGGGACCGGAGTTAGTCCGTGAAGTTATGGGTTTAGGGGTGTCCAAAACCCCCGGTTCCCAGAGGAGCTCCCCTCCGTTATTTGTCCACCTCTTGTCCTCCCTAGGGGCTACCAATCCCCAAAAGAGCAGAGCTCTGGGGCACATGGTTGCTGGAGTGACGAGGGGTAAAGTTAGCGGGTGTCCTGTGGCCGACCGTGAGGCGGGCCCGACCGGGAGTTCCAGGAGCCCTCCCAGCCTAGGAGGGTTTTCCTGGTCATACACCAGCTCTTTCTAAACAAGTTTGGGAACACAAAACCATGCAACCAAAAGCTTCCAGAGATGGTGGTTTTGCTCTTTATTTGAAAAGGCAGGAATGAACGCTTTGGAGCCGGCCTATTTTTTTGTTTAGTACCCTGGATAGGGCTTGCTGATTGGTGCCTGAATTTAGCCATCTAATCAGCAAGCACAACCCAGGTTCTCAAACTTAAGTGGGCCGGCTCCAAAGCTTTTATTCCTGCTTTTTCAAATAAAGATAGCAAGAGAACAAAGAACAAATGATAATAGAAGTAAAATAGAAAGCTACTTAAAATTGCATGCTCTATCCGAATCATGAAAGAAAAAAATTGGGTTTAGTATCCCTTTAACTTCACGTGCGTGAGCTCAATGTTATCTATATGACACACATGAACTATCGCCCTCTAGTGGTGAAAAACTGTCAATGCATTCAGATTAGAGGGGTGGCCTTCAAAGTCTAAGAATTAGCATATGAGCCTACCTAGGTTTAGCTTTCAACTAAGAATACCAAGAGAACAAAGCAAATTAGTGATAACAGTAAATTGGAAATTTGTTTAAAATTACATGCCCTATTTGAATCATGAAAGTTTATTTTAGATTGACTGTTCCTTTAATACATCATATCTCCACAAAGATATACTTCAAAGTCATTCAGCTATAGATTTCAACAATCACTTCAGGAGTGGACTTTGACTATCAGGACAATCTTAAACCCCCTTTTTCTTCTTAATGGGAAAGAGTCCACAGCCCGCATTCATTACTTATGAGAAATAAGAACCTGGCCACCAGAGGAGGCAAAGACCCACCAGCCAAAGGCTTAAATACTCCCCACTTCCCCTATCCCCCAGTCATTCTTTGCCTTTCGTCCCAGGAGGTTGCAGGGAAATGTCAGTTTTTTTTATTATACTTTAATTTATTTTTTCTATATTTTGTCTCTTATAAAGGGTGCTACCCTTTGACACAAGATGGGAGTTTTAAGTAGTCCTGTCAGTCTCTCGTGTGTGGGCCTGGGCGAAAGTGAGAGTCCAGAGATGCATTGGGAGCTTCCCCTTGCGGCATCATCCCGACTCGTATTCACAGCTCCTTTCAGCACTTGGCGTTGTCGAACTTCGCTTCGCTACCAGCTGTCCCTCTCTCAAGTCCATGGCAGAGGCGATGCTACTATTTGTACACGTGATGGGCCCGTTGTTCCTGTTCCACGGCGTGGATTCTGGTAAGATCACTTCATGTTATTACGTTACTGTAATGTAATTTATTATTGTGACAGTTCAGTATGGGCCTCTTGAGGCTCCTTTCTGCTCAAATCTAGGAATCAAGGGATTATCTCCCGTTTCAGGGGGTTTTCGTGAACGCGGATGGGGTTTGTTTATTATATTTCTTACGTGATCATCCTGCTGGTGTGCAGGAATTGGGCTCTGTGGCAGTGACATGTATTGTTGGCTAGGCTTTGTCCTTGAGCCCTACGATTTTCTTTTTCTCAGACTTGCTTGTTTTTTATGGGGGCCAGTTTGCCGCCTTTTGGTTGGCACGCTTTTTGTATTTCGCGGCATCTGGTTACTGTGCGTGTGTACGCTTGGGTGGGTATTCTTCCCCTTCCGCATTCCTGACAGAGTGGCGATGGTGGAAAGAGTCTGCTCGCTGAGGCCTGGTCATAGGAGGTGGTGAGTACCCCAGCCATTGTAGGTGTCAGGTGCAAGGTTTTTTCCAATTTGCGTTTCTTATTTGAAGTCTAGCCATGGAGGATTCTAATGCACAGACTATTTTGATATCTGATTCTGTGTCTTTGGTGAGGACTGTAATTTGGGCCTGTGATCGCAAGTCTGCCAATCTTGTCTTTTCGTGCCCTGCATGGGTTGCTGGGTCCCTCGGGTTCGGGGGACCCTGGACCTTCTGAGCCATCGACTCCTGGGGGCTCTATTTACCTTTGCGGGTGACCCCGATGTTAAGTCTCCTCTGCACAGGGTGGATTTTTTACCCCGGAGATGGCGGGACATTTTCGTTTTAGTATTTTAATGGTGTTGATTCCTGGGGGCTCTGTTTTACGTTTGCAGGTGACCCCGATGTTATGTCTCCTCCGCGCAGGGTGGATTTTTTTTACCCGAGATGGTTTGTGACATTTTTGTTTTAGTATTTTAATGGTGTTGATTCGTCTGCTAGGACCCTGAGGTTTCATTGCAGTTATGTGCTTGTCTACCTATCCCGGGTGTTCAGACCATAAATGGCGTCATTGTGTTTCCCCTGGGGTGTGATCGTGCCCCCCTGTTCTTTCCGCTACCGAATTGTGCGGCTGCGCATCGTCCTGCAACGTCTGTTTGATTTATTGGGATCCTTTACTGTATCATCAGGGTTCTGGGGGGTAGACTAAAGGGGTTCGTTTTCCCCGGTCAGTCTGTGAGCTTTCCCAGAAGTTTTTCTGAAGGTGCCGTCTCTGTCAGGTACTGCAGATACATGGTTCCTTCTGGACGGATGCCGGCGGGTGCCCTTCGTTTGTTCTTTTATCGGTCAGGATTATTTATTTCTGTTTTTTTCTTCCTATGGGAATTCTGGGATTGCTCAATTTACTTTCTTTTACAGAATTGTTCCCCGGATCTTGTCCGGAATTGTTGATGTGTTTTGTTGCTTGTTAGTGACGCCGTTTTGCCTGGGGGGTCCGGCGGGACTTGCAGGTTCACCTTGTTCAGTGTTCGTTTTTTTCACACCAAAAAAAAAATACACGAATACTGCACTTTTTAACCTGTGGGTCTGGATGTCGGAATGTGCTTGGGCTGGCCTGTGACAGTTCTGCTTCAGACATAGAGCTGGTGGTGTTCTCACTGTGTTCCTTGTAGCACAGGTGTGGTCCTTGCTATTTTGTGCGGTTATGATATTCAAGATGCCCTTTTGACCTCGTGGTCATGGTCTAGTTTGATCGATACGTGGACTCTAGGGAGTCTGGCCACAAACTTGAAGGATGTCTGGTGTAGTAGTTCGCCTCCGTCGCTCCCGCAGTCGAAGGTTGGGGGTTAAACCCGGACGTGAAGCGCCTCGCTTTCTGATCTGTAGTTACTATACTCTCCATGGCGGTAGTTGTTTTCTAATGGGACTTCCAGAGGTGTTTGGTTATACTATCTTCACCTCTGGGAGGCTTTATATGCTCGGGTTATGTGGTTTACCTTTTTTGGGTGCTGCCACTAGAGTCGTAGGGTCCTTATGTCGCCCCTTTTTTTAAGGGTTTAGACCAGGTGACCTCTGTCCTAGGATTCTACTGTCCGTTGGTTTAGGTTGCGGTTTTCATCGCACCTGTCTCCTTTGCCGAGATTGTTGGTCGGATCAGACTTGTGTGAGTTGTACGTTGGGTTTCACGATGGCTTAGGGTAAGCTTTGTTCCCTTCAAAGCTGAAGGCCAAGACTTTGAATCCAGCTGTGACTTGTTGTTTCTTCAGCGAGTCCCCTATTTCACTGATGGGTTCCTAATAGCCTTGTTTAATTTGTGACTTGCAGTAGGCGACCGAATTGTCCTCCATATTAGATTTTAGTAATCTGGATGTGGACCTAGGCTCCTGCGGTCTGGTTTCTCCTGTCCTTAGGATTGAGATTTGGATACGCTCCTTTGTCTCTCATTTTTGGGGAGTTCGGAAGTTTCCGGTTCTCTTCAGGTTGTGAAGCTGGGCTGGGGGTTTTGCCTCCATGAGAGAGGCCCTGCTGTTTGCCTTATGTCCTGATCTCTTTTTCGCCTCTAGGGTCTATGATAGCGTGTTGGACCCTTTCCCCCGCTTCTGTGCTTAGTCGTCTGATGGACGGGCTTAGGGGCTTTGAGTGATTGTCTCTCTGAGGTTCACGCAGTTGTTCTACTGTGGCTTTTGCCAGACCTCTTTGGCGGGAGGGTGCCCTTTGGGTGCTCGGTGGTCTGGGTAATCATCCTTTGATGGTTACTGAGGTTTTTAGGGGACGAGTATTTCTTATCCTCGTGTCTTCCACCCGGGGGCCTTTTTGCCTCTTTGTAGAGTGATGGGTTCCGGTGGTTCGTGAATTCGGAGATGGACTGGACCGTTGGGTTTCTTATCACCTGTTTTCTAGGTGGCTTATCTAGGGGTTCCAGTCGTTCAAATTTTTAAATGACAATTTATTCCTCCCTGTTTTACCGAGGGGTGTTGTGTGCCAGTTTGCTGACTGTAGTGGCCTGTTGGCTTGTCTTGGCTACCTGTCATTTGGAGGGGTTGTTTTTGCATCACTGCATTAATCCTAACTAGATTTTATTGGGTGCTCAGAGATGCTTTGGCATATGGCCTCTGTGGCCGGTAGTGGTTGTACCTTTTTGGTTGTACAAGAGCGAGGTGGGGTGTTACTTTTTTAGGGTCTCTGCTTTTTTCTCGCCACCACTTGCTTCTCCTTTTTTGTCCTGCTTCTTTTTCATTGTATCTCTGGAATTGCTACCACCTAGTGCGGCAACCCCAGCTCTTGTGGTCTGGGGGGCAGAACTGGGCTTGTTTTCTCCTGTAGCCTGGTATGGGTTTTTCTCTTTGGTCGGTTTAGTCATAGGAGTGCCCTTGGTCCTCTGCTGTTAGCTGTTTTGGTCATTTTCTGGTTCTTGAGATCTGTTTTGTTCTCTTTCGGGTTTCTCTGGTATTCTGCTGCGGGTTCCTGTTTTTGGGACGTGGGTCAGAGTACGTCTATCCGATGGTGTGGGTTGTCTTCTGGGCGACCTGGGAGTTTTTCCTCCTATTCAGGCTTATGTGCCCGTCGGCAATGGTCGCCGGTCCCCCTAGGTTGGTGAGGGGCTGCGGCTGGGCTGGGCTGTTGCCTTGAGAAATGGTTGTCCTTGTGGTCCGTGTTTGCTGACTGTAGTGACTGACCTGTTGGCTTGTCTGGCTACCTGTCATTTGGAGGGGTTGTTTTTGCATCACTGCATTAATCCTAACTAGATTTATTGGGCGCTCAGAGATGGCTTGTAGTAGTTGTACCGTTTTGGTTGTACAAGAGCGAGGTGGGGTGTTCCTTTTTTTAGGGGCTCTGCTTTTTTTCTCGCACCACTTGCTTCTCCTTTTTTGTCCGGCTTCTTTTTCATTGTTCCATCTCTGGAATTGCTACCGCCTAGTGCAGCAACCCCAGTCTCTTGTGGTCTGGGCAGCGGGACTGGGCTTGTTTTCTCCTGTTAGCTGGTAGGGGTTTTTCCCTTTGGTCCGGTTTATCATAGGAGTGCCCCTTGGTCTCTGCTGTTTAGCTATTTGGTCGTTTTCTGGTTCTTGAGATCTGTTTTGTTCTCTTCGGTTCTCTGGTATTCTGCTGCTGGTTCCTGTTTTTGGGACGTGGGTCAGAGTACGTCTGTCCGATGGTGTGGGTTGTCTTCTGGGCGACCTGGGAGTTTTTCCTCCTTATATCAGGCTTATGTTCCCGTCGGCAATGGTCGCCGGTCCCCTAGTTGGTGAGGGGACTGCGGCTGGGCTGTTGCCCTTGAGAAATGGTGTCCTTGGGGTCCGTGTTCTCGGCTGCGTCTATTTGTGGTGACTGTGTAGGTTCTCTGTCCTGTTGGTAGATTTCCGTCAATAGTGTGCCGCCTGTTGGTTTTTTCAAGAGGTTATTGTTCCCTATTTTTGGATGAGACTGGGTCTTTTTGTTTTGGGAATTTGTTTCTGGGTAGTGCCTTCAGATGGTCCGCCTCTTACCCTCCCGTTTCGGCATTCGTGTGTCCTCTTGGCTTGGGTATAAATTTCCCATATGTAATGAATGCGGCTGTGGACTCTTTCCCATTAGGAAGAAACCATAAATTATGCTTACCTGATAATTTTCTTTTCTTCCGTGGGAGAGTCAACAGCCCCCCGTACGTTTTTGAGGCGTTGTTTTTTTTTCATCTTCTGGCACCTTTTCACCTTGATGCTTCTTCCACTGTTCCTTGTTCCTCGGCTGAATGACGGGGGGATAACGGAATTGGCAGGAGTATTTAAGCCTTTGGCTGGTGGGTCTTTGCCTCCTCCTGGTGTTTAGGTTCTTATTTCCCATAAGGAGGGGGCAAAGTCACCCCAGCCAAAGGCTTAAATATCCCTCCCCACTTCCTCATTACCCCAGTCATTCTTTGCCTTTCGTCACGTTAGGAGGTGGCAGAGAGGTGTCAGAAGATTCGGAGACTCCTGAAAAAGGGTATCTGCCCTTGAGGACTGGAATTCTAAGTAGTCATGTCAACCTCTCAGTGAGAGTATTGATGAAATTGACGAATGAGTCTGGAGATGCAGGGAAAGTTTTCTGCGAAACCATCCAAACTATTGCTAACTGCTCCTAAGCAATCAGTGTTGACTAGTTTCACTGCCTGCTTTCTCTCACTCATGTCCATGTCAGGAGCGCTGCTATAAGACTGTCACACTTGAGAGGCTGTGTTCTGTTCCACAGCATTGATCCTGGAGGATAAGATTGTTTCATTTTTACACATAAAACGCTTATAACAGGGTCACAGTGTGGCTCCTTTATACCTTGATAGAATCAAGGGTTAATATCCTCTGAAAGGAGTTTATTTTACAGTTGGGGTTAATTAAATCAGTGTATTAATTATTTACATGCTGCTTTATATGATTTTTTTTCCTGGGCTGATAGACTGTGTTTTTTGGCTGGAACAAAACCGGTTTCACTTTTAAGTTTCACTTTTAAGTTTCACTTTCGTTTTTGAAAGTGTTGCACAGCTCCTATTACTTGCTGTACTTGTAATAACAGTACTGTCTTGCACTCCATGTGACCGGGTGTGGTCTATGTTCATTTCCTCCATTCCCGGCTGAGACTTAAACCTGAAGAGAGCATTCCTCTGTTAACTGTCTGGGTCTAGGAGGTGGTAAGTGCCCCAGCCATTGAGAGTATTAAAGGTGCAGTTTTTCTATAATAAAAAATGTTTTTATTTGTGATCTTCTGTGTGTATAACCTGAGCTATGGAGGACTCTGACATGTTAGAAGGCACTCCATCTGTACTAAATCATACCTGCTTATATTGTGAGGCCGTGGTTTTCTCCGCCCACTCAATTATGTTCCACATGCCTTAACACTGTTATAAAGTCTAAGAAGGGGGGACAAGCCTGCTAAGGCTCATGTCCCTCTAAACGGTTTACCTCTCAGGACTCGGCGTCCTGTGAGATACTACCCTTGCTACATTATCCACTCCACATGCAGTTCCCCCGTAGCACATCAATCCTCCATCCAGAGGGGGCCTTCTACCTGCGGACTTTGCCACCGCAGTAACAAACGGTGGTGTCTGCAGCCCTCAGTGCATTACCTTCGCTCTAACAAACGCAAGAGAAAGGTTAAACATAGTTCTCCTGACCCGAGTCATCTAAATATTTTTTCGGGATTTAGCTATTATGTCCCAGTTATCTGATGATGAGTTAACCCTCTGTAGCTTCAGGGTGCTGAACTTTCTGGGTTGGAGTCCTTAGCATCTAAGCCTCCTGCTGCGGAGGAACCATCCTTTAGATTTAAAATTGAGCACTTGTGTTTTTTATTAAAGGAGGTTCTGTCTACGTTAGAGGGTTTCCAGAGGCCGCGCTGCCTGAAGAACCTATGATACCTAAATTAGAGTTTACGAAGACAGGAACGTTCCTTTGACTTTTCATGGTGTCCGGTTAAGATTGCGAACATTGTTAAGAACGAAAGGGCAAGAATTGGTTCTTCCTTTTCCCCCTCGTCTACTTTTAATAAGTTGTTCCCGGTCCCAGACTCTCATACTGGATTTGTGGGGCTCCATTCCTAAGGTGGATGGTGCTATCTCTATGCTTGCTAAACGTACTGCTATACCTCTTGAGGATAGTTCTTCATTCAGAGAGCCGATGGATAAGACAATGGAAACCTTTCTGTGAAAGATGTTTCAACATAAGGATTTTTGTTTCAACCAGCGGCTGCTGTTGCTACCTACTGGTGCAACTCTTTGTCGGAACGCATTGAGGTGTAGTCTCCCCTCGAGATGATATTCAAGACAGAATGAAAGCTCTGAGAATTGCTAATTCTTTTTCTCTCTGATGCGAACATGCAAAATTATTGGCCTAAATGCAAGGGCCCTCTTGCTTTGCGGTCCTAGCCCCGCGGGCGCTTTGGTTGAAGTTTTGGTCTGCGAAAATTGACTTCTAAGTCTCAGACGTCTTTTCTTTTCTTCCCTTCAAGGGATAGATTTATTTGGTCCAGCCTTGGACTCCATTATTTCTACGGGTACCGGAGGCAAGGATGCCTTCCTACTGCAAGATAAGAACAACAGGTATAAGGGGATGACAATCTTCTAATTTTCGTTCTGACAAATCCCAACGACAACAATCCTCCTCCAAGCCCGGGCAACCCAAGAGTACTTTGGAAGCCGGCTCAGTCCTGGAATAAATCCAAGCAGAATAAGAAGCCTGCCGAAAATAAATCGGCATGAAGGGGTGTCCCCCGATCCAGGATCGGATTGTGTAGGGGGCAGACTATCTTTTTTTTTTTTTTTTCAGACGCCTGGCTGAAGGACGTACAGGATCCATGGGTCCTGGAGGTGGTATCTCAGGGATACAAGATAGGCTTCAAATCTCATCCACCAAGGGGCAGATTCCTTCTCTCAAATCTGTCTACCAGACCGGAAAAAAAAAGATGCCTTTCTAGGGTGCGTTCGGGGATCTATCCTCCTTAGGAGTTGTAGTCCCGGTTGCCTATTGAAGAAAGAGGTTTTGGGGTTTTATTCAAACCTTTTCGTTGGTCCCAAAAAGGAGGGAACTTTCCACCCAATTCTGGACCTAAAGTGCTTAAACAAATTTCTCAGTGTCCCCTTCCTCAAGATGGAGACGATAAGGTCATCCTTCCTTTTAATTCAGGATGGCCAGTTTGACCACTATAGATCTGAAGGACGCTTACCCTTCATGTTCCAATCCACAGGGAACCCTTTCAGTTCCTGAGGTTTTGCATTCCTTGACCAGCACTTCTCCAGTTCATTGCCCTTCCGTTTGCCTAGCTACTGCTCCAATAATCTTTATGAAGGTTCTGAGGGCTCTTCCTGCTTGTTGCCAGAACTCATGGTATTGCCGTAGCCCCATACTTGGACAATATTCTGGTGCAAGCACCATCCTTTCGTCTTGCAGGAAGAATTCTCAGGGTTCCCTTCTCAGTCTTCTTGGATCACATGGATGGATGGATGGAAGATAAACTTTGAAAAGAGTTCTCTTATTCCAAGTACCAGGGTGGAGAATTCCTGGGTACAATAATAGACTCCATATTAATGAGAATATTTCTAACAGACCAGCGACGTTGCAAGCCAACTAAAGCATGCCTTGCCCTTCGGACCTCCTTGAGACACTCTCTGGCTCAGTGTATGGAGGTGATTGGTCTCATTGTGTCCTGCATGGACATCATTCGTTTTGTCTGGTTCCATCTCAGACCTTTACAACTGTGCATGCTGAGGCAGTGGAATGGTGATCATTCAGATCTGTCTCAACAGATTGTATTAGACAGACAGTCGAGAGAATTGCTCTCTTGGTGGCTCTGTCCAGATCATCTGTCCCGAGGTACATGCTTCTTAAGTCCTGGGAGAATTGGGACTACGGACGCAAGCCTACTTGGATGGGAAGCTGTTTAGGGTGCCAGAAAGCCACAGGGGATGTGGACTCAGGAGGAGTCCTCCCTCTTGATCAGTATTGTAGAACTATTGCAATCTTCAAGGCCTTGAATGCTTGGCCACTTCTGGGTTTGTCCCAGTTTATCAGATTCCAATCCGGACAATATAACCTTGTGGCTTACATCAACCATCAAGGGGGAAAAAGAAGTTCCTTTGGCAATGAAGGAAGTATCTCAGATTCTGAGGTGGGCGGATGTCCACAAGCTTGTTCCTGTCAGCGATCCACTTTTCCGGGTGGGGACAACTGGGAGGCGGATTTTCTCAGCAGCAATCCTTCCACCCAGGGGAATGTCTCTCCATCCCCAGGTAGTTTGCAGAGATATGTAGCAAGTGGGGGATGCCGGAGATAGATCTCATGGTGTCCTGTCTCAATATCAAGCTACCCAGTTTACGGGTCCGAGGTAGAGGGATCGCCAAGTCCGATCTAATAGATGCACTAGAAGTGCCCCTGGAAGTTCACTCGTATATCGGTTTTCCTCCATTACCACTTCTTTCTCGAGTTGGTGGGCGCGCATCAAGCAGGAGCGGGGGTATCCGTAATCCTGAATGTTACATCGTGGCCGGCGAATGACGTGGTTTGCGGATCTAGTGGGGATGTCCTCATCCGTTGAAGTTACCTTGTCACACCTAGATTCTCTACAGGCTGACTGCGTGGATATTGAACGCTTAGTCTTAACCAAGAGAGGTTTATGAGCTTATTCAAGCTCGTAAACCAGTTACTCAGCGTATCTACCACAAGGTGTGGATGACCTACTTATTCTGGTGTGAAGAGCGTGGTTTTTCATGGCACAGAGTTAAGTTTGCCAGAATCTTATCTTTTCTCCAGGATGGGCTGGAGAAGGGCCTTTCTGCTAGTTCCCTGAGGGGACAGATTTCGGCCCTTGTCGGTTTTATTGCACAAGAGACTGGCTGAGCTTCAGACCTGCAGTCCTTTGTTAAGGCTCTGATTAGGATTCATACCTGTGTTTTGATCTGGGGCTCCTCCTGGATCCTAAATCTTGTTCTTTGGGTTTTGCAACAGGTTCCATTTGAGTTCCTGCATTCTGTTGACCATTAGTTACCTTGGAAGGTTCTTTTTTTATTGGCTATTGCCTCTAACGCGCAGAGTTTCTGAGATCTCTGCTTTGCAATGTGACCCCCTTATCTAATTTTTCATTGCAGATAAGGCAGGTTTTGCATACTAAATTAGGTTTTCTTCCTAAGGTTGTGTCAGATGCGCAACATCAATCAGGAGATTGTGGTTCCTTTCTTGTGTCCTAATCCTTCTTCATCGAAGGAACGCTTACTTCACAATTTGGATGTGGTTCGTGCCTTGAAGTTCTATCTTTAGGCTTCTAAGGAGTTTAGACAATCTTCCTCTTTGTTGTCTATTCGGGGAAGCGTAAGGGGCAGAAGGCTACTTCAACTTCCCTATCTTTTTGGTTAAGGAGTGTCATCCGCTTAGCTTACAAGGACAGCGGGACATCGTCCTTCTTAGAGGATAACGGTTCATCCCACTAGAGCAGCTGCTTCCTCTTGGGCCTTTAAGAACGAGGCCTCTATGGATCAGATTTGTAAGGCTACCTGGTCCTCCTTACATACTTTTTCAAAAATTTTACAAGTTTGATGTTTTTGCTTTGGTTGAAGCAGCTTTGGGGAGAAAAGTTTTGCAGGCTTTGATGCCCTCAGAATAGGGTCCGCATCTTCCTTTTGTTCCCTCCTGTTATTCATTGTGTCCTCTGGAGCTTGGGTATAGTTTTCCCAACAGTAAGGAATGAAGCTGTGGACTCTCCCTATCTTAGGAAGGAAAACTGGATGGGGAGAGTCCACGGACCACACACGTTTTATCTATTCTATGGGCGGTCTCCTATTATTTATTTTATTCTTCTGGCACCATTTATACCCTGATATTTCTCCTAATGTTCCTTGTTCCCTCGGCAGAATGACTGGGGGATGGTGAAAGTGGGAGGGATATTTAAGCTTTTGGCTGGGGTGTCTTTGCCTCCTCCTGGTGGCCAGGTGTTGTATTTCCCAACAGTAAGGAATGAAGCCGTGGAATCTCCCCATCCGGAAGGAAAATAATTTATCTGATAAGCAAAAATTATGTTTTTAGAAAGTAAGTTTTATTGCATCTTCATTACAACTGATGAATTTAACTCAATTTAAAATATCACTAACATTCCGAATCTGATTTTAAAAAGGGCAGAGTTTACCATCACTTTAATATTGACTAAAATATTTAACCGGGTGGGCAGTAAAATCAACCAGGTGCATATATGTGTGTGTGTATGTGTGTATGTATATATGTGTATGTGTGTGTGTATATACCGTTGTTTTAACAATACATCATTTAATGGTTAATGTTTTCGGAGTCTCCCCCGTCCTTAGAACACAATAGATTAAAAACATCTTACCTCTATCCCTTATGTAGTGCTCCCACCACCGCAATTCAAAGTGAAAAAACATCAGCGTCCTCCTGAAGCAACTGCGCATGCGCGGGGGGCGGGGGGCGGCATCACAGCATGATCAAAAAACCTAAAACGGCAAAAACATTGTGAAATACATCACCGTGCTTAACCCACCCCATAGCATAGCATTACAATGTAACTGTAATGCTCACAGCTTAGTAGGATTTCACATAGTTTAGCTAGAAGACCTATATTTGAACATCCTGACAATGTATATGCTGAAAATAGTTAGTAATAATTAAAACTACTACATCCGTTTCATATGTTAAAGAATGATAATACAACCTGACAATATCACGCAACAAATCAAATAACATTCTAATGGAACACACGTGTAAAGGCTAATCTTACTCTGACACTACCCTTAGATACTAACATCTGATAGAATACGAAACAATCACCTCTATATCATAGCCCATGTATCAAAATAAATGGCCACCTTAAGGAGTACCTTAAGGAGTACAATGTTGTTTTTTTGAAAATAGAACTGACTCCTCCAAACCTGGACACAAAAATTAAACTCAAATACACCTTGGAGGGTTACTCTAGAGCTGTTTATATTTCTACCCTCATCTAGACACAACACAACAGGAAGGGCTGAGGATAGGGCCAGGAGTAAATCACAAAAAACACTGGAAATCCAAGTGTATGTTCAACCTCTTAGGTATAAGGGTATCCAGGTCGAAAATCCATCTGGATTCTCTTTGTAAAAGGGTCCTAGCCCTATCTCCGCCTCTTGGTTTTGCTGGAATGTGATCTATAATGATATATGTGAGGTCTGTGACTGTATGCTTAGATTCCAGGAAATGCCTGGCCACCGACTGATCAGAAGTTCCATTCTTAATGGCTGGTCTTATAGCTGAGCGGTGGTTAGCCATACGAGTCCTCAAATCATCTTGGGTCTTACCCACATAGAACCGCCAACATGGGCAGTGTTAATAGATGCACAATAAATCTCGTTGTGCATGTAACCCTATAGTTAATCTGGTACTTTTTGTTAGTCCATGGATGAAGGAAATGTGTGCTCTGGGTTAGTCCTCCACAGGTAATACAACCACTACACCGGTAGCAACCTTTTTTGGAGGTGTTTAACCATGTTTTCTGGATATAGCTCTCCCTATTGTCAGGCCATAGGAGCAAATCCTTTAAGGACTGTCCTCTCCTAAATCCAACCATGGGTGGTTTGAGCCGGGTTAATGGTAAGGCCTTATCAGAAGAGATAATGTCCCAGTTATCCTTTAGGATCCTTGAAAAACCCAATCTTTTAGGAGTGAAGGTAGTTGTGTAAATCATCCTATTCACTCACTCTTCTTTCTTTTTCTTGGAGAGGACTTGCTCCTTCGTTAAGCCATCCACTGTTCGTAATGCTGGTTGTAACTGGTTGGAACCATAACCTCTTTCTCTAAACCTCTGCTTCATCTGTAGAAGCTGTTCTTCCTTCTTGGATCTGTGTTATTACGGACAACCCTTTTTAATTGCGAAACTGGAAGGGCCCGTTTTAGATTTGGAGGATGGCAGCTAGAGATTTCAATTAGGGAGTTGCAGTCAGTTTCCTTCTGGAATAGGAAAATGCCAAGACCCTCTGGACCTTTCGTAATCCTAATATCCAGGAAATCTATCTGTAGTTGGTGATCCGTCATCTTGAATTAAACCTGGGGTTAACTCTGTTTAGGTCACAGAACCATTCATTCAATTCACTGTGACTTGCTCGCCAGCTGACTAACAAGTCGTCAATATACCGTTTTTTAAAAGATCACCCTGATTGTGGAATAGTGTTGTTTCAACCGTTTCAAAATAAGCCATAAAAAGGTTGGCGTATGATGGGCCACATTGGACCCCATTGCTGTCCCAGATGTTTGTAAATAAAAAATCTTTCTCAAATTTAAAATAATTATACTTGAGACAGTATTCTAACAACTGTACGATAACATCAGGGGGAGGTCCAGTATAAGGATACCTCAGAAGATGATAAAAAATCGGCAGCCATCCCCTCCTCATGATGAATAATTGTATATAAACTGGTCACATCTAGTGTGACCAGTATATCGTCAGTGTTAAAATCAGACAAAGTTTTCAGTTGCATGATCAATTCCATTGAATCTAACAGGAATGGTGCTATGTTGCGAACCAGGGGCTGTAACAAAGAATCAACATATGTGGCAAGTGGTTGCAGGATAGAGCCCCTCGCAGACACAATCGGTCTGCCTGGTGGGGAGATGGGGTCCTTGTGGACCTTAGGGATGGTGTAAATCATTGGCACAATTGGATATTCAGTCTTTCAGCGATTTGGAGATTATGTTCAGCTGCAATAGTTGTTCCAAGTATTCATCAACCTTGGTCTTAAATACCTTAATTGGATCTTGTGGTATGAGTCTGTACACCTTGGTTTCAGACACCTGACTGAACACTTCATCCCTATATTTCACATAATCTTGAAGCACCAGGGCACCACCCTTATCAGCCTCCCTTATTACAAGATTTTTGTTAATCTCTAAACCTTTCAGAGCATCTTTCGGTCCTGGTCAGATTATTACGAATCTTTCCCTTCAGGGCATGTTGTTCCTGCAACATTTGTTCCTTAAACATCATTGTGTAGGTGTTGATGCTTGCATTGTTACTCTTTGGGTCCAATCTACCCTTCCGTCTGAAACTTTGTTGTTCATTTTTATCACAGCCAAAATATTCCTTAAGTCTTAGAGATCTCTGGAACTTGTACATATCCACTTGTACAGAAAAGTCATCAGAGAAGGTTGTAGGTACAAATTTGAAACCTTTTTCTAATCCACCCATCTCAGATTCATGATGATACTTGTTTTTAGAGTTGTTACTTGTGCCATTGTCTCGGTGGGCGTCCTCTTGCTCTTGTGTCTTGTCCCCTAACCCCCCCCCCCCCCCCCGCGTCTATGCGGCCTCTGCCCTCCAAGTTTTTTGACCGGGTTTGCATGCTTGGTTGTTGCTGACTTTTGGCAATGGGACCCAAGGTACCATCATTATCTGAACTATTGTCAGAGCTATCAACTGTGGTCATTGTTCTTGGTTTAAACGCCCTCTGACAGTGATTTCTGTTATAATAGCCTCTTTCTTGGGGGCCCAGAAGCCTTATAATCTGATGTTACCGCATCCCACTTTCTTTCCTTAAAAGCTACCAGTTCCTTTTCATAATTGACACCTGTTGTTGTACCAGGTGTCACTGGTATCCTCAGAGAGTTTGGGGAGGTGTGTACCCTCAAAGGTTTGAATTTCAATCTCCAAATTTTTAAGCTGTTCACTAACTTCTTGGATGACAAGTAAAATTAATATATATGTGTGTGTGTATATATATATATATATATATATATATATATATATATATATATATATGTGTGTGTGTGTATGTATGTATATATGTATATATATATATATATATATATATATATATATTCTGACTACACCAGTACCAGTGAAAATTTTATTATATTTTGAGTAGTACTTCTGGTCTACTATAGACACTTTTTATAGATTTTCACTGTGGCTATTGAGCATATGTTCTCCATGTGCAGACTTGTCTAATATACTGAAGGTTCAGGTTTCACATCAGTACTTAAATGACTCAACATTATTTAGTCATCCAGTTCTTCCATGTCTTGGAGTCAGAAATTTCACACCTTCATGGAACTTTCTTCGTGTTCTGGATGCACTTATGACTTCCCTATTGAACCATAATGTGAGATGTTTGCTTTGGTGTTTAACCTACATTACTTATGGCCATAACCTCTGCTAGACAAGTTTTAGTTACAAGCCATATTGACGTACCAATATAATAAGGTTGTCCTTGAGTGTTTAGTGTTTTCTTAGTGGAGTGCTCCTTGCCAAGACCACAATTTAAAGGGACATTCTGGTCAAAATTTAGATGCACATAGATGAATTACATCTTTGAATAGAAACATATTTACAATATACATGTATTGACAAAAATGCTTCTAGTAAAAGTTTTTACTGTTTTAGTGTTAACATTTTTATTTTCACATGCATGGGACGCATACATAGATATTCTCAGTGCACCAGCATTTAAATATTGCAGCTGCTCAGAGCATCAGTGGGGTTTGTACTATGCCGGCAAGTAACAAATTGAGTCACTACCAGATAATACAAGCACCCTAGGCTCTCTAAACAAACGCTGTGTTTAAAATGCTGGTGCACGGTGCATACTAAAAGTGTAGGTCAAGTCCGGGTGACTCGCTCACGTTTTTATATTCCTTTTAAAAAAAATAGCTGAACCATCATTCATTATTTTTTAACAATCCTATGTAAAAAATCTATTTTTACCTTTCTAACTGTCCTCCGTTAACGTTCTATCCTCCGCCCGCCATTCTCAATATGTGATTGACAGGCTAGTCCTATTCAATCGTCCAATGGCCGTTTTTCCACTGGGGGAATGAAGCTCCTACTCTAAACGTCACTTGATCATTCTGCGCATGCGTTAAAGTTCCGACATCGCAGTGAAATCAAAATTTGCTGTCAAAATTAACACTTTATGCAAGGTGTTATAAACAATCCATATCTAATTACTGCTGTCTTCTTGTTTATTTACGAAACTTGGTTTTATTTAATTTTAAGATAGACATGTTATATACAACACTTAAATCTGAATTGCATGCCCAAACCTTAATACCATAAATAAAAACAGGTTAATAAACCTTTACTCCAGGAGTATATAATGAGTTTGGAAGTTCTAGAGCATTGTTAATTTTGTTCCCGAAACATTTTTGAATCTGTGAACAATCAATTTGATTCATCCTATAGAAATAAGAATATCCCACAAGTATGGGTTTAAGTTATGCTGTGCCTGTGCTAGCTGTAGAAACTTTTTGTTGTGTTGAGTTACTTGATACTTGTTTTAATTATTAACAGAGAACTGTTCAAGTTTTTATATTGGGTAATATGTGCAATGGTGTTACAGCCGATACAGGTTTTTTTTATATTTTAAAGTTGCACTTCTGTTTGTTTATGAAACTAGGTATTATTTAATTTTAAGTTTAATAAAGACGTTATATATCACAACGGCTACATTGGTGTCTGTATTGCATGTTTAAACCTTAATACCATAAATAATAGCAGGTGTTATGTTTACTCCTGGAGTATATAATGAGTTAGGAAATTATAGAGAAATGTGAATGTAAACTCAGCCATACACGTTTAAGCCATATTATCAATCAATACAATTTAGGGGAGCTTTCATTCATCGTTTTTCCTCATTTTCTTTTTAAAATGTAATTTCTCCTGTAGTGTGATCAGTCCACGGGTCATCATTACTTCTGGGATATTACTCCTCCCCAACAGGAAGTGCAAGAGGATTCACCCAGCAGAGCTGCCATATAGCTCCTCCCCTCTACGTCACCTCCAGTCATTCTCTTGCACCCAACGACTAGATAGGATGTGTGAGAGGACTGTGGTGATTATACTTAGTTTTATACCTTCAATCAAAAGTTTGTTATTTTATAATAGCACCGGAGTGTGTTATTCCTTCTCTGGTAGAATTTGAAGAAGAATCTACCTGAGTTTTTACTATGATTTTAGCCGGAGTAGTTAAGATCATATTGCTGTTTCTCGGCCATCTGAGGAGAGGTTAACTTCAGATCAGGGGACAGCGGGCAGATTAATCTGCAAAGAGGTATGTAGCAGCTTATTGTTTTCTGACAATGGAATTGATGAGAAAATTCTGCCATACCGATATAATGTAAACTCAGCCTTAAATGCAGTAGCAGCAACTGGTATCAGGCTGTCATGTATGTATATTTTACACTTCCGTATTCTGGGGAATGGCACTTCACTGGAATTATACTGTGTGCATAAAACTTTAGCCTATTTTGCAGGGACTAGCAACAGGCTTTTTAATAACACTTAATTTATGTTACACATTTTTTGCTGGCATGTAAAATCGTTTCATTTTCTGAGGTACTGGGTGAATAAAATATTTTGGGCACTATTTTTTTCCCACTTGCAGGTTGTTTTATTTAATTTATGACAGTTTTACTGATCTCTCTCACTGTTTGTGTGTGAGGGGGAGGGGGCCTTTTTTGGCGCTTGTGCTACGCATCAAAAAATTCAGTCAGAAGCTCATTGTATTTCCTGCATGATCCGGTTCATCTCTACAGACTCAGGGGTCTTCAAAAACTTGTTTTGAGGGAGGTAATCACTCACAGCAGAGCTGTGAGATTGTAGTTGACTGTGATAAAAAACGTTTATTTCTGTAACTTTTTTTTTTCTGCTATCAGGGCTAGTTATCCTTTGCTAATGGGAACAAGCCTTTGCTAAAAGTGTGTTTTTTACAAAGATTTGATGCTATAACCTTTCAGTTTATTAACTTTCAACTGTCATAACTCGTTTCTGTGCTTCTTATAGGCACAGTACGTTTTCATATTATAGTAAATTAACTTGAAAAGTATTTCCAAGTTGCTAGTTTATTTGCTGGTGGTGTTAAACATGTCTGATTCAGAGGAAGACATCTGTGCTATATGTGCTAATGCCAAAGTGGAGCCCATAGAAATTTATGTACTAACTTTATTGATGCTACTTTTAAATAAAAGTCAATCTGTACAAATTGAACACAATTTCACCAAACAACGAGGGGAGAGTTATGCCGACTAACTCGCCTCACGTGTCAGTACCTGCATCTCCCGCTCGGGAGGTGCGTGATATAGTGGCGCCGAGTACATCTGGGCGGCCATTACAAATCACATTACAGATATGGCTACTGTTATGACTGAAGTTTTGGCTAAATTACCAGAAATAAGAGGTAAGCCGTGATCACTCTGGGGTGGAGAACAGAGTGCGCTGATAAATTTAGGGCCATGTCAGATACTGCGACACAACTTGTAGAACATGAGGACGGAGAGCTTCATTCTGCGGCTGACGGTTCTGATCCAAACAGATTGATTCAGATATTTTAAATTTAAGCTGGAAAACCTCCGTGTATTACTAGGGGAGGTGTTAGCGGCTCTGAATGATTGTAACACAGTTGCAATACCAAGAGAAATGTGTAGGTTGGATAAATATTTTGGCTGGTACCGTCGAGTACTGACGTTTTTTCCTATACCTAAGAGACTTACTGAAATTGTTACTAAGGAGTGGGATAGACCCGGTGTGCCGTTCTCACCCCCTCCGATATTTAGAAAGATGTTTCCAATAGACACCACCACAACGGGACTTATGGCAAACGGTCCCTAAGGTGGAGGGAGCAGTTTCTACTTTAGCTAAGCGTACCACTATCCCGGTGGAGGATAGCTGTGCCTTTTCAGATCCAATGGATAAAAAGTTAGAGGGTTACCTTAAGAAAATGTTTGTTCAACAAGGTTTTATATTGCAACCCACCTTGCATGCCATTGCGCCTGTCACGGCTGCAGCAGCGTTTTGGTTTGAGTCTCTGGAAGAGACACTTGAATCAGCTCCGTTAGATGAAGATTACACACAAGCTTAAAGCTCTTTAAGTTAGCTAACTCATTTATTTCAGATGCCGTAGTACATTTAACTAAGCTTACGGCTAAGAATTCCGGATTCGCCATTCAGGCGCGCAGAGCACTATGGCTAAAATCCTGTCAGCTGACGTTACTTCTAAGTCTAAATTACTTTAATATACCTTTCAAAGGGCAAGACCTTATTCGGGCCCCGGGTTGAAAGAGATTATCGCTGACATTACAGAGGTAAAGGCCATGCCCTGCCTCAAGACAGAGCCAAACCTAAGGCTAGACAGGTCTAATTTTCGTTCCTTTCGGAATTTCAAGAGCAGGAGCAGCATCAACTTCCTCTGCTCCAAAACAAGAAGGATCTGTTGCTCGCTTACAGACAAGTGCTGGAGACCTAACCAGTCCTGGAACAAGGGCAAGCAGGCCAGGAAACCTGCTGCTAGCCCTAAAACAGCAGTAATTGAGGGGCCCCCGAACCGGGAACGGATCTAGTGGGGGGCAGACTTTCTCTCTTCGCCCAGGCTTGGGCAAGAGATGTCCAGGATCCCTGGGGGCGCTTAGAGATAATATCTCAGGGATACCTTCTGGACTTCAAATACTCTCCCCCAAGAGAGAGATTTCATCTGTCAAGGTTGTCAACAAACCAAATAAAGAAAGAGGCGTTTCTACGCTGCGTACAAGAGCTTTTATTAATGGGAGTAATCCATCCAGTTCCACGGTCGGAAACAGGGACAAGGGTTTTACTCAAATCTGTTTGTGGTTCCCAAAAAGAGGGAACTTTCAGGCCAATTCTGGATTTAAAGATCCTAAACAAATTCCTAAGAGTCCATCGTTCAAAATGGAGACTATTCATTCGGCACAATTTTACCCATGATCCAAAAGGGGTCAGTACATGACCACAGTGGATTTAAAAGATGCTTACCTTCACATACCGATCCACAAAGATCATTACCGGTATCTAAGGTTTGCCTTTCTAGACAGGCATTACCAGTTTGTAGCTCTTCCATTTCGGATTGGCTACAGCTCCAAGAATCTTCACAAAGGTTTCTGGGTGCTCTTCTAGCGGTACTAAGACCGCGAGGAATTTCGGTAGCTCCGTACCTAGACGACATTCTGATACAAGCTTCAAGCTTTCAAGCTGCCAAGTCTCATACAGAGTTAGTACTGGCATTTCTAAGGTCGCATGGATGGAAGGTGAACGAAAAGAGGAGTTCTCTCTTCCACTCACAAGAGTTCCTTCCTGGGGACTCTTATAGATTCTGTAGAAATGAAAATTTACCTGACAGAAGACAGGTTAACAAAGCTTCAAATGCATGCCGTGTCCTTCATTCCATTCAACACCCGTCAGTGGCTCAATGCATGGAGGTAATCAGCTTAATGGTAGCGGCAATGGACTAGTAACCCTTTGCACGCCTACACCTCAGAACCGCTTGCAATTGTGCATGCTAAGTCAGTGGAATGGGGATTACTCAGACTTTGTCCCCTACTCTGAATCTGGATCAAGAGACCAGAAATTCTCTTCTATGGTGCTTTCTTTCTCGGCCACATCTGTCCAGGTGGGATGCCATTCATGCAGGCCAGACTGGACAATTGTAACAACAGACGCCAGCCTACTAGGTTGGGGCGCCGTCTGGAATTCTCTGAAGGCTCAGGGACAATGGAATCAGGAGGAGAGTCTCCTAACCAATAAACATTCTGGAATTGAGAGCATTTCTCAATGCCCTTCTGGCTTGGCCCCAGTTGACAACTCGGGGGTTCATCAGGTTTCAGTCGGACAACATCATGACTGTAGCTTACATCAACCATCAGGGAGGACAAAGAAGCTCCCTAGCAAATGATGGAAGTATCAAAGATAATTCGCTGGGCAGAGTCTCACTCTTGCCACCTGTCAGCAATCCACATCCCGGGAGTGGAGAACGGGAGGGCGATTTTTAAGTCGTCAGACTTTTCATCCGGGGGGAGGTGGGAACTTCATCCGGAGGTCTTGCCCCAAATACTTCGACATTGGGGCAAACCAGAGATAGAGCTCATGGCGTCTCGACAGAACGCCAAGCTTCCTCGTACGGGTCCAGATCCAGGGATAGATGCCTTGACAGCACCTTGACCTTCAGGATGGGATTATGAGTTTCCCACCCTTCCCGATGCTTCCTCGATTGATTGCCAGAATCAAACAGGAGAGAGCATCAGTGATTCTAATAGCGCCTGCATGGCCACGCTGGACTTGGTATGCAGATCTGGTGAGACATGTCATCCTGTCCCCCTTGGTCTCTACCTCTGAAAAGGACCTTTCTGATACAGGTCCTTTCAAACATCAAAATCTAACTTCTCTGAAGCTGACTGCTTGGAAATTGAACGCTTGATTTTATCAAAACGTGGTTTTTCTGAGTCAGTTAATGATACCTTAATACAGGCTAGGAAGCCTGTTACCAGAAAGATTTACCAGTAAAATATGGCGTAAATACTATATTGGTGCGAATCCAAAGGTTACTCTTGGAGTAAGGTTAGATTCCTAGGATATTGTCTTTTCTACAAGAAGGTTTAGAAAAGGGTTTATCCGCTAGTTCCTTAAAGGGACAGATCTCAGCTCTGTCCATTCTGTTGCACAAACGTCTGTCAGAAGTTCCAGACCGTTCAGCTTTTTGTCAGGCTTAGGCCAGGATTAAGCCTGTGTTTTAAAAACTGTTGCTCCGCCATGGAGTTTAAACCTTGTTCTTAACGTTTTACAGGCATTCCGTTTGAACCCCTTCATTCCATTGATATAAAGTTGTTATCCTTGGAAAGTTCTATTTTTAATGGCTATTTCCTCGGCTCGAAGAGTCTCTGAGTTATCAGCCTTACATTGTGATTCTCCTTATTTGATTTTTCACTCGGATAAGGTAGTTCTGCGTACTAAACCTGGGTTCTTACCTAAGGTAGTCACTAACAGGAATATCAATCAAGAGATTGTTGTTCCATCCTTGTGTCCAAATCCTTCTTCAAGGAAGGAACGACTTCTGCACAATCTGGATGTAGTTCGTGCCCTAAAAATTTATTTACAGGCAAACTAAAGATTTTCGACAAACGTCTTCCCTGTTTGTCGTTTACTCTGGTCGAGTAGAGGTCAAAAGCTTCTGCTACCTCTCTCTCTTTTTGGCTTCGTAGCATACTACGTTAGCTTATGAGACTGCTGGACAGCAGCCTCCTGAAAGAATTACAGCTCATTCTACTAGAGGCTGTGGCTTCCACTTGGGCCTTTAAGAATGAGGCCCTCTGTTGAAACAGATTTGCAAGGCTGCAACTTGGTCTTCGCTTCATACTTTTTCCAAATTTTACAAATTTGACACTTTTGCTTCTTCGGAGGCTATTTTTGGGAGAAAGGTTCTTCAGGCAGTGGTTCCTTTCTGTATAAAGAGGCTGCCTGTCCCTCCCGTCATCCGTGGTACTTTTTGCTTTGGTATTGGTATCCCAGAAGTAATTATGACCCGTGGACTGATCACACTAACCCGTATAAAACATAATTTATGCTTACCTGATAAATTCCTTTCTCCTGTTGTGTGATCAGTCCACGGCCCGCCCTGTTTTTTACGGCAGGTAAATATTTTTTAAATTATACTCCAGTCACCACTACACCCTTTGGCTTCTCCTTTCTCGTTGGTCCTTGGTCGAATGACTGAGGTGACGTAGAGGGGAGGAGCTATATGGCAGGCTCTGCTGGGGTGAATCCTCTTGCACTTCCTGTTGGGGAGGAGTAAATATCCCAGAAGTAATGATGACCCGTGGACCTGATCACACTACAGGAGAAAGGACTTTATCAGGTAAGGCATAAATTATGTTTTTATCTTCTATTTTCTACCGCATCTTCCTCCGCCCAGCCATTTTGTCCACTTTTGGAGAATGATTGACAACTACGATTGCCATCCTTTTTTCCTTCCCCCAGGGCGTTCAACCCCCTTTTTTTTTAAACGACATGCGCTTCTTCTGCGCATGTGTTAGAATATATTTAGCTGTTTCTGAGCGATGCACGTCCACACGATGCTCGATGCTCTATAGGAATCAATTGGATGTGCAGTGTAAGTATATGCTAGACGCAGGGTAGCACATGCGCAGTGTAATCTAAAATGTTAACGCTTGCGCATAGTAATTACATTGATTTGAACGGCATGTGCATATTAATTAGATATGTTGTTAACCGCATGCGCATAGTAAAGGGCTCCACGGGTGCGCGCTTCAGAAACCGCTCTATACGTCATCCTCTGTATACCACGGAAGTGCAGGATGGGAGGAGTGTAATCTCAAAACGGACCCAATTAGTATTAAAAAATATATGATAAAAACGATTTATATATTTATTTATTTTTTAAAAAAGGCAGCGGGTTTAAGTACAGATGTATCACCAAGTATTCGGAGGCTACCAGCACTAGAAAAAATGACATTTCACTTTAAATAATGCATTACACTTTAACTAAACCCCTTAGATTTTAGTTGACTAAAATTTACTGGAGAATTTAGTCGACTAAAGCTAGACTAAAACTAAACAATTCAGATGACCAAAATACAACTAAAACTTAAATTGCATTTTAGTCATGACTAAAACTAAGACTAAATCGAAATTTGCTGTCAAATTAACACTGTGATTGGTGACTATTGTCTAGTCCAAGACTGCTGTAACATTGATTTAAGTTCCATTTTTGAATGCAGAAATATGAATGTTTAAATAGCACTACATGTGCAAAATAAGTTTTCTTTGTTTTGTTTTTTAGTTGTATGCCCTTTCAAGATAGCACCCCCACTAAGCCATTTGTATGACCCATATCTAACTTAAAGTGAAGGTCCATTTTGATGGATTAGTGCCCGTTTTTTAATAAACCTATTAAAAAACAAGGGCACTTCAATTCATCAAAATTGACATTCACTGTTTTTCTTCAAAAACTTACCTTTTAATCCTGGCAGCCGCTCCAGCACTTTCCTTCCGCCCGTTGCAATCCGGTCTTCGCACGGTCCAACATGAAGCGTGTGATTGGAGGAAGCCTGATTCATCATTTCTGACGTCTGCAGAGGCTTCTGACGGCCGAGGGAATCGCTGGAGCGGCATTCAGGATTAAAAGGTAAGTTTTTGAAGAAAACAGTGAAATGTCAATTTGATGAATTAAAGTGCCTTTGTTTTCATAGGTTTATTAAAAAACGGGCACTAATCATCAAAATGACCTTCACCTTTAACAGTAAGATAGAAGAGGAATGACATATTAGGTAAACATTTTCTAGGGACGCTTATTGGTACAACAAAAAGCTTCTCTTATTCTTTTGAAGGATATTTAATTTTATCAGGTATACCATAGATACAAAGAAAAAGAAGGTTTTGCCCATTTAAGAGTAACGCACACTAATTTCTGCTTGTAAAACATGTAATTAACTACACAAATCTTCTATGGTTCTTTAAATTGAAGTGAACAGTTTATAGTGTGGAGAAAGACTTGTCATATCCAACTAAGTCAAGTGAAGCCCACTGTAGGAGAGCAATTTCTTTTATTTAGAGTAGCAAAGCAAGTCTACAATCTGGTCTCACCTTAGACTATTGTCAGCATGTTACTTTTAATTTCAGTCCTTCTAACTCCTTGTTGGTTAAACAATAATAGAAGAGCCAGCAGGAACTTTCATGGATTAGAAACAAACCTGCATATAAGTAGAAATGCTACGAACTACTATAAGTGTTTTTATAATTTCAAAATAAAATCCTTCTCACACACACACAACGTAAATATTTAATTTCAGAATGTAGTTATCTACGCAGCATAGGCTAAAAAAGGAGTGTGTAACTGAAACGTCACAATAAAAATTGCCAAGATTAAATCCAATTCCAATGAGTGCTGTTTTCTGGATTATCTACTGCTTCTCAAGCACCCTGGTCCTAACTTTTGTTATAAGTGCACATAATACACACACACACATATATGTACATACAGTTACACATATAACTATACACACAAATATATATAATATAAAGAGAAGTGCACTCTCAAGAACGAACACCAACTCAATAACTTGTTCAATTGGCGGTTTACCACCTGGGTGCAGCTTCTTTTAGCCCAATAATGCTTTTCACAGAGAAGAACTTTCCTAAAGTATATCAGTCTGATCCTGCCTATCAAGGTCAGTCCAGTCCAAAATACCAGGCAGTCCCTTTCTAGAACAAGCTAACAAGTTATTGAGATGGTATTTGTTCCTGAGAGTGCGCTTATATTTCTGTATGTATTTGGTCTTTCTAAGGGGAAAAGTGGAAACCGGGCATTGACTCCTAGCCCAATGTGCTTAGAGGAGTATGGCTGTACCTCACTGACAAGGTCCATTGAAGGCAGAAATGATTGCCTGGGGTTGTCTGGTTTTTGCTCAGAGAGGGATTGCCTGGTATTTCGGGTCTGGACTGACCTTGTTGGGTGGAATCAGACTGATATAATTCTGTGAAAAAAGCAATATTGGCCTAAAAAAAGCTGCACCCAGGTGGTAAATAGCCATAAAACAATCTAAACAAGTTATGGAGCTTGGTGTTCATTCCTGAGAGTGCGCTTCTCTTTTCTGTGTGTGCGCATATATAAATGTTCTAACCTTTTATACAACTCTCATAGCACTTGTCATATATCCCATGTGAGTACCACATCAATAGTTGTCAATTACTGTGCATTGTAAGTCTGACGTATATCCCTGGTAGCGTTTGTCGCATCCAACATAAATGGCATAAAATTCTGGTCCAGTCTTATCATGGTACCTCAGTCTAGACAGTCCTCCTAGAGTGAAAACAATACATAGAGTACTACCAGTCTTACTGGGTACTACCTACGCTCTCTGGACCTAGTGCACTCCAGCAAATTGTTGAAACTGAGTTCTCCAAAAACATCTGGTGTTGAAACACTTACTGGGACCGTTAAAACTTCAAGATTAAAATAAACAGCAGCAATCTATGTTCATTGCTGGCCTTCCATGTATGTTAAAACGAATATCCCTCTGCTTGGATAGTAAACTCTCACGCCGACAAACAGGGCTGTGGCCAGCACAATGCGCGTTTCACCACTTCCTCAAATCATCATGGGGCTTGCTCAATCATCATCAGTTACAATATAGCAATTCTCTCCTTTAATACTTTCCATATGCATTGGGTGAAATAGTCCAGTCTTTTTGCTCTTATTTAAAATGATAAACCACTTTAAAAAATAAACTATCCCATATAAGTGATTTTTCAGGCAAATGAGTGGGAACGTAAAATTAAAACTGAAATTGTTCATTGTGCACAATTTAAAAGTGATGCACTACATTAGCAAATAAACAATTCCTTGTTCACGGAACAGCATTTTGGGTAGAGAAATACAAATATTAAATTAATACTTAAATCTTTCTCTTATACAGCTACATAGATTTTCCTTACACAGTTCATGGATTCAGATTCTGCTACAAGTCAGAAGATATAATCATGATCAACACAACAATTACATTCCTTAGTAAAGTAAGGATTTCCTTACATAGTTAATAGATCAAGATTTTGCTACAAATCAGAAGATGTAAACGATTAAACAGATTACTTCTTTTTTTTTATTCAGACCTACAGGCTGTAAAGATATCCATTTACATTCTGGCTTAATTTTCATAAAGTAAAAATGCTTATTACTTCTATTATGACATCCTTCAAAATGTCTAGCATTTCCACTACTCCTGTCCATTTATAATATCCCTATGAGGTTCCTTCATTATGTCACATACTCCCTGTAGGCTTTACCTGCATAAAATGTTGGAAATGATCAGGAAACTAAATAAATCTCCTCATAACTTTCACAGCTTATATAACCCTTTAATTTTAAAAATTTCCAGTGTCTCTGATTCCTGACTCGCAATCCATAGATGCCAACAGTCTTTTTTTTTTTTTTTTTTTTTTTCTTGTCTTCCCGTCCCTGCTTTTTATGTTTGTCGCTTGTTTAATAATTCATGAATATTGTGTGCAGTGCAGTAGTACTCCCACCACAGAGGGAGCTGTGTCATTAGTCCCTTTGCTTACTGTAAGTTTATTTTCCTGCAGTTTCTTGGCCTTCTGTTACACTGAAGTTTATCAATTTGAGGTCAGGGTAAGGGAAAGCCATGATATGAGATATATAATATCGGGGAAGGAGGCAAGGAAGGGGTGATGATGCCAGAGATCTCAATAGTGTTGCAGAATTTGTAATGTGTGTAATTCCCCCCTCCCCCCATGTATATACTGAGGCTTTGTTTAACAGGGGCATAACACATCAGGCCTTCAATTGCTGGGACGTGGAATTCACAGAACATACAAAAAAAATTACTAGAGCATTTCTATGACTGTTGACAGTTTGCTCACAATCACCTGCAGCAGCGTAGATAAAAACATGAGTAGCTACCTCCATAAAATGCCACCTACTTAAGCGTGTTCTGCCACATTATCGTTGACCACAGCGTGGATTTCATAGCAAAGCTCAAAAAGAAAAACTTAACCGGATTTACATCTTTCACCACTTTGTTTCCAGTACGTGGAGCCAGTATCGCTGGGACACCATTGGACACATTTGTGTCTATTTTTACTCAATGATCAGTTGGATACTGTATCACCCCAAGGCAGAACATACAGTGATCTGAGAGCAGTCAAATATACAGTAGCGTTGCAAAGCAGCAGCGCATTGCTTGTTGACTTGCTCTCAGAGAAAAAAAAATCAAACCCGCACCCTAGTCTTTCCCAGTCTGCAAAGCTGTTTATTCTGAATGTAAGACGTTAGTATGAGCTTTGCGTCTTTTTTATTACTACATTTCTATGCTAGTCCAAGGTGAAAAGGAAACCTATTTATTCAAGAGACATTTTAAAATTTTCTTTTTTTGAATGCAGCTATTTGCAATGCAATTTTCAACTACTGAACTATATTATAAAACGTTAAAAATTGCTTTATTCAGTAAAATCAACACAATGCAATTTAACTGGTGCCTTAGTGTAACTGTCTAATTTAAAATTGAATTTTATTTAAAACATAACCTGCAGAGAATTTTTCAACTAAAAAAAAATCTCATCGCAGAAAGGGAAAAAAAGTTCTGCCCTCTGGGCTGTATCACCTCCCACCAGAAATGGATACATAGGGATATTTGTCTATATTATTAGGAAGTATGGGGAACTGTTTAGTTAGTTTATTTTGTTTTGATTCTTGACTAATAAATACTATATTTAGATTTGTACTTGTTTGCAGTATCTTTTTATCAGTGTGTGTATTGCGCAATATATTATATAGACTGCTATTTATAATTGTTTTTTTTCTTTTCTTTTTTTCTAATTAACAAACATTTGGAGGTTGTTGCTGCTAAAGGATGATCTATCTACAAGTTACTATCTTTAAGGGTTCACTTAAGTTTTCCCAGCCTGTAATGTGAATAATTACTCAAATATGTCAAAAGTTTGAAAATAACTATTTCCATCTAACGGGGGAGAGAGTCCACGCTTTATTCATTACTTTTGGGAATTAAGAACCTGGCCACCAGGAGGAGGTAAAGACACCCCATCCAAGGCTTAAATACCTCCCCCACTTCCCTCATACCCTAGTTATTCTTTGCCTTTCATCACAGGAGGATGGCAGAGAAGTGGCAGAGTTTCAGAGTACTCTCTTATGAAGGGTAGTACTCTTCGCTTTGGGGACTGGAGTTTTAAGTAGTCCTATCAGCCTCTCAGTGAGAGCCTGGGCGAAAGTTAGAGTCTGGAGATGCAGGAAGAGTCTTTTTGCAAAACCCATCCAGACTCATATTAACAGCTGCACAAGCAATCAGCGTTGACGAGTTTCGCTGCCTGCTTTCTACACTCAAGTCTATGTCAGGGTCGAGGCTACTAACCTGTTGTCAGGGTTTTTTCCCTCTTGTTTGCCATGTGCTGCTGGCAGCCATTTAACTCACCTCTCTTGCTGACTTGGTGCATTCTGTGTGATGCTGCTCATTTCCTTCACTTCCTTTTATGGCCAGACTGGTGTTCATCCATCAGTGTGAGACAGGATGCAGTCTCAGAATTGTGATTTCATCACATATTATTTAAAGGGCCTCTGTTTCATTATGCTTTGCCCTTGCGTTGTGTCTCAGACCTGTTGTGAGAGCTCCTGTTTATTACCTGGCTGTCTGACGTCCCTTCCTGGTTCCTGATCCCTGGCTTGTTCCCTGACTCTGCTGTTCTCCTTGTTCCTGATTTCGGCTCGTCTGACTACACGCTTTGGCTCCTGACTCGGCTCGTCGTCTGACTACCAGCTCTGGTTTTGATTCCGGGCTTATTATTTGTTTGTGGACTTTTTATCATTTTTTGCTATTAATAAAGGTGTGATTATTTTTGCACTTCTCGTCTCTGTCTGATTCCCTGGCACCCTGACACCTGTCACACTTGAAGGGCCGCGTTCCTGTTCCACAGCGTAGATTCTGGTAAGATCGTTTCATTTTGTTATTACTAATGTATAACATAGAAGACATGGTCACAGTGTGGCGCCTCTTTATCTTTACAGAATCAAGGGTTAATATTCCTAGAAGGGGGCTAAGGTGTCAGGTTTTCCTGTTTTAGTGCGCAGGGCTCTGTGGCTAAAATCTTGGTTTGCGGACATGACCTCTAAATCGAGGCTATTGTCCCTGCCGTTTCTAGGAAAGATACTCTTTGGTCCAGGATTGGATTAAATCATATCCACTGTCACAGGAGGCAAGGGCGCTTTCCTACCACAGGATAAGAAGGCTAAGCCTAAGGGATCTACTTTTTGTCCCTTTCATGCGGACAGGGCCCAGTGGCCACAACTCATTGTGAAAGCTGACCAGTCCAAGGGATCTTGGAAGCCGGCTAAATCTTGGAACAAGTCTAAGCAGAGCAAGAAGCCCGCCTAGAGACAAAATCGTCATGAAGGGAACGGCCCCAGACTGGTCTCTGGATCACATTGGGCAAGATTATCTCTATTCTCAGACGCATGGTTGTAGGACGTTCAGGACCCCTTGGGTTCTAGAAGTTTTCTCCCAGGGTTTACAGGATAGGGTTCAGATCCCATCCGCCCGATGGCAGATTCCTCCTGTCAAACCTGTCTTCAAGACAAGAGAAGAGAGAGTCCTTTCTAGTGTGTGTGAGGGATCTCGCCTCTCTCTAGGTTATTGTACCAGTACCCCTATCAGAAAGGGGTTTAGGGTACTATTCCAACCTTTTTGTGGTTCCAAAGAAGGAGACCACGTTTTCACACGGTTCTGGATCTAAAGTGTTTAAACAGGTTTCTGAGTGTTCCATTGTTCAAAATGGAAACGATCAGATCTATTCTGCCCCTAGTTCAATAGGGACAGTTCATAGACAACGTTAGACTTGAAGGATGCTTACCTTCATGTGCCAATTCACAGGGACCACTTCAAGTTCCTAAGATTTGCATTTTCTGGACCAACACTTCCAGTTTGTGGCCCTTCTGTTTGGTCCTTGGCGACAGCTCCGAGAGTCCTTCTTTTTCAAACACAAGAGACAGAAAGTACACGTGGACCATGTAGATAACACTGTGTTCAGGCACAGGGGGTTATTTAAGATGTAGCACAATACAATGCTAAATTAAGACAATAGATAATAAACAGACACAGTCCATGTGATCAGGGGGCTGGAAGAAGGTTCCTAGATACAAGGTAATCACAGAGGTAAAAAGTATATTAATATAACTGTGTTTGTTATGCAAAACCAGGAATGGGTAATAAAGGGATTATATATCTTTTAAAACAATAACAATTCTATGGTAGACTGTCCCTTTAAGATTCTGTCCTGGAAGGTTCTCTTCCTGTTGGCTATTGCATCGGCACGCAGAGTATCTGAACTAGCTGCCTTGCAAAGTGATCCTCCTTATCTGATGTTTCCATGCGGATAAGGCTGTACTTCGCACTGGGTTGGGTTTCTCCCCAAGGTGGCGTCTAACCGTAACAATCAGGAAATAGTTGTTCCTTCTTTGTGTCTTAACCCTTCTTCTTCAAAGGAGTGGTTACTTCATAACCTGGATGTGGTTTGCGCCTTGAAGTTTTATCTTCAGGCATTAAAGGATTTCAGACAGTCTACATCACTTTTTGTGGTGTATTCTGGGAAGCGCAAGGGGCAAAGGGCCTCTGCTACTTCTTTGTCTTTTTGATTGAGGAGCTTAATTTGCTTGGCTTATGAGACAGGCGGGACATAAGCCTCCTCAGAGGATCACGGCTCATTCAACTAGAGTTGTGACTCTCGTCTTGGGCCTTCAAGAATGAGGCCTCTATGGAGCAGATTTGTAAGGCGGCTACCTGGTCCTCCTTACAACACTTTTACAAAGTTTTACAAATTTGACGTTTTTGCTTCTGCAGAAGCTGTTTTTGGGAGTAAGGTTTTGCAGGCTGTGGTGCCCTCAGAATAGGGGTCCGCCCTTTTACCCTCCCGGTGTCATTCAGTGTCCTCTAGAGCTTGGGTATATGTTCCCAATAGTAATTAATGAAAGCCGTGGACTCTCCTCCCCTTTTCGATGGAAAAAAAAATTATGCTTACCTGATAATTTCATTTCCATTGAGGGGAGAGTCCGCGGCTCCTCGCCCATATCTCCAATGGGCGGACATTAATTTATTCATCTTCTGCACCATTTGTACCCTGATATTTTTCTACTGTTCGCGGTTCCCTCGGCAGAATGACTGAGGGAGAGTGGGGGGGAGGGTATTTAAGCCTTTGGCTGGGGTGTCTTTGCCTCCTCCTGGTGCCGCAGGTTCTTAATTCCCAATAGTAATGAATGAAGCCGTGGACTCTCCTCCCCTCAAAGGAAAATGAAATGATCAGGTAAGCATAATTTATATTTTGCGTGTTGTTAGATTGTGTGTGCTTATAATTCTGACTCAGATGAAGATCTAAGTAATTCCAAAGGGTTCTTAATCGTTGCTTCTTGCTACTGTATGTGTATAAGCATCTAAAGAAATTAGGAAGTCAATTTTTTCTTTTTGTCCTTTGATCCTGGTACCAGAAAGTTCAAATTCCCCCTGCAATCCTTATGGCTTATGGACTCTGGATGGGAAGGGGGGGGGGGGTATTTGTTTTGATTTCTGGGCTCAGTGTAAGCATAATTTTTTATAAGAATGTGGCAGAAAAACAAATCTATGCTTACAAATAAATCAAGGTATTTTGCTCTTAAAATAGGCCATTAAGCTTGGCACAGTCTTTTTTGTTTTGGATCTATGGCTCTTAATGTAGTTTTGGAGTCAATTTTTTATTTATATCACTTGTTCCGAAGAGAATGGTTCTTGGCTATGCATGAACAAGAGATTAGTTTATTTAGGGGGGTTTACCCACAACCATACACTTCTGGGAAGCCTTTCTACCTACATCACTAATTAGCAATTATGCACCACCATTACTGCTATGGCTTTTTTTTTTTATTATTAAACATTGCAAGTATTTTCTATTCTGCAACCTCTCTCCTCTCCATTAGAGTACAGTATGTATAATGGGAATCTGTGTCCTTTGTACTAGTTCTGTTTGTTTTTTTATTTTTTACTCTCTTCTCTACACATTTTTTTTCAAGATAGTATATTCTTGAAAAAAAGAAAAAGATGGGAATAAAAAACCCTGATACACTGCTGACCTTTCATACACACGTTTCAGCATATGCCATGAATGATAAAAATAAATCCATTTAAACCTATCTCTTGTTGTGAAACCAAACTGTGTCGGGTGCACAGATCAGCATATCTTTAAATCATGTTATCGGAATGCTGGTTGGCATGATTAAGATCTGATGTTTCTCTGAAGAGCTCACATTTTAATCAAATCTAAATCGTTCTTTTCTAGTTTATAATAAAATTTAGTTCTCAGCGTAATTTTATTCAGGTAACCTTATAGAAAATATCAATAATTAAAGGGGATACTAAACCCATATTGTTTCTCTCTTGATTTAGTTAGAGCATGCAATTTTAAGCAACGTTCTTATTTACTCCTAAATGTAGCTACCAATCAGCAAACCGCTACCCAGGTGCTGAACCAAAAATGGGCCGGCTCCTAATCTTACACTACACTGCTTTTTCAAATAAGATAGCAAGCAAATTAAGAAAAATTGATCGTAGGAGTAAATTAGAAAGTGCTTAAAATTCCCCCTTCCTCCATTCCCTGCATATGACAGATAACATAAACGGGAGAGTCAGCAGGAATCTGTAAACCCGTGTGTACATCTGGAACTGTGGACTTGGTTAGGGAGTCAGCTCAATGTTATTAAAAAAATAAGCAAAACTATACATTTTATAAAAACACTATAAGATAGGCTGTATAAATGGATCCTCTACAAAACATTTATGCAAATAAAAATCTAGTATACAATGTCCCTTTAATCTGGGAAACTTGCTTTGTTGTTGAGTTTTCAGTGTCCATGACCTTTTTATGGAGGCAACCAGATAATACTGAAATTACAGCTTATGTCCATCAAAGTAGCTTATTTTAATGATTTATATATTTTGGAAATATTTATTGATTTGCCTGCATTTATCTTTTTATTAAAGGTATGCTTTCCTGCTCTTTCAAGATGAAAGCTCGGTGCAGGCTCTAATAGATGCGTGTCTAGAAGAAGATGGGAAACTCTACCTGTGTGTGTCATGCCCAACTATCAAGGACAAACCTGTAAGATTCTATTATTTGCATATTATTATTATAATTAAAGGGATAGTCTAGTCAAAATGAAACTTTCATGATTCAGATAGAACATGCAATTTTAAGCAGCTTTTTATTTTCCTCAACATAGGTGTGTCCGGTCCACGGCGTCATCCTTACTTGTGGGATATTCTCTTCCCCAACAGGAAATGGCAAAGAGCCCAGCAAAGCTGGTCACATGATCCCTCCTAGGCTCCGCCTTCCCCAGTCATTCTCTTTGCCGTTGTACAGGCAACATCTCCACGGAGATGGCTTAGAGTTTTTTGGTATGCAGACCTGGTGAATATGTCATCGGCTCCACCATGGAAGCTACCTTTGAGACGGGACCTTCTTGTTCAAGGTCCGTTCGAACATTCCGAATCTGGCCTCACTCCAACTGACTGCTTGGAGATTGAACCTTGATTTTATCAAAGCGGTGGGGTTCTCAGATTCTGTCATTGATACTCTTGTTCAGGCCAGAAAGCCTGTAAACTATAAAAATCTACCATAAAATATGGAAAAAATATATCTGTTGGTGTGAATCTAAAGGATTCCCATGGAACAAGATAAAAATTCCTAAGATTCTATCCTTTCTTCAAGAAGGTTTGGAGAAAGGATTATCTGCAAGTTCTTTGAAGGGACAGATTTCTGCTTTATCTGTTTTACTTCACAAAAAGCTGGCGGCTGTGCCAGATGTTCAAGCTTTTGTTCAGGCTCTGGTTAGGAATCAAGCCTGTTTACAAACCTTTGACTCCTCCTTGGAGTCTCAATTTAGTTCTTTCAGTTCTTCAGGGGGGTTCCGTTGAAACCCTTACATTCTTAGATATTAAGTTATTATCTTGGAAAGTTTTGTTTTTGGTTGCAATTTCTTCTGCTAGAAGAGTTTCAGAGTTATCTGCCGTCTGCAGTTGTTCTCCTCCTTATCTGGTGTTCCAAGCAGATAAGGTGGTTTTGCGTACTAAACCTGGTTTTTCTTCCGAAAGTTGTTTCTAACAAAAACATTAACCAGGAGATAGTCGTGCCTTCTTGGTGTCCGAATCCAGTTTCAAAGAAGGAACGTTTGTTGCACAATTTGGATGTAGTTCGTGCTCTAAAATTCTATTTAGAAGCTACAAAGGATTTCAGACAAACATCTTCCTTGTTTGTTGTTTATTCTGGTAAAAGGAGAGGTCAAAAAGCAACTTCAACCTCTCTCTCTTTTTGGCTTAAAAGCATCATCAGATTGGCTTACGAGACTGCCGGACGGGCAGCCTCCTGAAAGAATCACAGCTCATTCCACTAGGGCCGTGGCTTCCACATGGGCCTTCAAGAACGAGGCTTCTGTTGATCAGATATGTAAGGCGTGCGACTTGGTCTTCACAGCACACTTTTACTAAATTTTACAAATTTGATACTTTTGCTTCTTCTGAGGCTATTTTTGGGAGAAGAAGGTTTTACAAGCCGTGGTGCCTTCCATCTAGGTGACCTGATTTGCTCCTCCATCATCCGTGTCCTAAAGCTTTGGTATTGGTTCCCACAAGTAAGGATGACGCCGTGGACCGGGACACACCTATGTTGGAGAAAACAGAATTTATGTTTACCCTGATAAATTACTTTCTCCAACGGTGTGTCCGGTCCACGGCCCGCCCTGGTTTTTTATCAGGTCTGATAATTTTTTTCTTTAACTACAGTCACCACGGTATCATATGATTTCTCCTATGCAAATATTCCTCCTTTACGTCGGTTCGAATGACTGGGGAAGGCGGAGCCTAGGAGGGATCATGTGACCAGCTTTGCTGGGCTCTTTGCCATTTCCTGTTGGGAAGAGAAATATCCCACAAGTAAGGAAGACGCCGTGGACCGGACACACCGTTGAGAGAAGTAATTTATCAGGTAAACATAAATTCCTGTTTTTACTCCTATTATCAATTTTTCTTCGTTCTCTTAGTATCTTTTATTTAAAAAAAAAGCAAGAAATGTTAAGCTTAGGAGCCTGCCCATTTTGGTTCAGCACCTGGGTAATCGCTTTCTGATTGGTGTCTAAATGTTGCCACCAATAACCAAGCACTACCAAAGTGCTGAACCAAAAATGGGCTGGCTTCTAAGCTTACATTTTTGCTTTTTTCAAATAAAGATACCAAGAGAAGGAAGATAAACTGATAATAGGAGTAAATTAAAAAGTTGCTTAAAATTGCATGCTCTATCTGAATCATGAAATATTAATTTTAAACTAGACTATTCCTTAACATTTTCAAGCTTTTCTTTTTTTTTTTTTTTTTAAGGAATAGTCTAGTTAAAATTAATATTTCATGATTCAGATAGAGCATGCAATTTTAAGCAACTTTTTAATTTACTCCTATTATCAGTTTATCTTCCTTCTCTTGGTATCTTTATTTGAAAAAGCAAAAATGTAAGCTTAGAAGCCAGCCCATTTTTGGTTCAGCACTTTGGTAGTGCTTGGTTATTGGTGGCAACATTTAGACACCAATCAGAAAGCGATACCCAGGTGCTGAACCAAAAATGGGCAGCTCCTAAGCTTACATTCTTGCTTTTTTTTTAAATAAAGATACTAAGAGAACGAAGAAAAATTGATAATAGGAGTAAAACAGAATTTATGTTTACCTGATAAATTACTTTCTCCAACGGTGTGTCCGGTCCACGGCGTCATCCTTACTTGTGGGATATTCTCTTCCCCAACAGGAAATGGCAAAGAGCCCAGCAAAGCTGGTCACATGATCCCTCCTAGGCTCCGCCTTCCCCAGTCATTCTCTTTGCCGTTGTACAGGCAACATCTCCACGGAGATGGCTTAGAGTTTTTTTGGTGTTTAACTGTAGTTTTTATTCTTCAATCAAGAGTTTGTTATTTTAAAATAGTGCTGGTATGTACTATTTACTCTGAAACAGAAAAGAGATGAAGATTTCTGTTTGTAAGAGGAAAATGATTTTAGCAACCGTTACTAAAAATCGATGGCTGTTTCCACACAGGACTGTTGAGAGGAATTAACTTCAGTTGGGGGAAACAGTGAGCAGACTTTTGCTGCTTGAGGTATGACACATTTCTAACAAGACTTGGTAATGCTGGAAGCTGTCATTTTCCCTATGGGATCCGGTAAGCCATTTTTATTACATAAAGAAAAAAAAGGGCTTCACAAGGGCTTTTTAAGACTGTAGACATTTTCTGGGCTAAAACGATTTATATATAAGCATATTTTATACTCCATAGCCTTGAGGAATTATTTTAATCTTGGGAACTATGTAAAATAACCGGCAGGCACTGTATTGGACACCTTATTCTCTAGGGGCTTTCCCTAATCATAGGCAGAGTCTCATTTTCGCGCCTCTATTGCGCACTTGTTTTGGGAAGCATGACATGCAGATGCATGTGTGAGGAGCTCTGATACATAGAAAAGACTTTCTGAAGGCGTCATTTGGTATCGTATTCCCCTTTGGGCTTGGTTGGGTCTCAGCAAAGCAGATACCAGGGACTGTAAAGGGTTAAATATAAAAACGGCTCCGGTTCCGTTATTTTAAGGGTTAAAGTTTCCAAATTTGGTGTGCAATACTTTTAAGGCTTTAAGACACTGTGGTGAAATTTTGGTGAATTTTGAACAATTCCTTCATACTTTTTCACATTTGCAGTAATAAAGTGTGTTCAGTTTAAAATTTAAAGTGACAGTAACGGTTTTATTTTAAAACGTTTTTTGTACTTTGTTATCAAGTTTATGCCTGTTTAACATGTCTGAAACTACCAGATAGACTGTGTTCTGTATGTGGGGAAGCCAAGGTTCCTTCTCATTTAAATAGATGTGATTTATGTGACACAAAATTTAGAGAAAATGATGCCCAAGATGATTCCTCAAGTGAGGGGAGTAAGCATGGTACTGCATCATCCCCTCCTTCGTCTACACCAGTCTTGCCCACACAGGAGGCCCCTAGTACATCTAGTGCGCCAATACTCCTTACTATGCAACAATTAACGGCTGTAATGGATAATTCTATCAAAAACATTTTAGCCAAAATGCCCACTTATCAGCGAAAGCGCGACTGCTCTGTTTTAGAAAATACTGAAGAGCATGAGGACGCTGATGATATTGGTTCTGAAGTGCCCCTTACACCAGTCTGAGGGGGCCAGGGAGGTTTTGTCTGAGGGAGAAATTTCAGATTCAGGGAAAATTTCTCAACAAGCTGAACCTGATGTGATTACATTTAAATTTAAATTGGAACATCTCCGCGCTCTGCTTAAGGAGGTGTTATCTACTCTGGATGATTGTGAGAATTTGGTCATTCCAGAGAAATTATGTAAAATGGACAAGTTCCTAGAGGTCCCGGGGCCCCCCGAAGCTTTTCCTATACCCAAGCGGGTGGCGGACATTGTAAATAAAGAATGGGAAAGGCCCGGTATACCTTTCGTCCCTCCCCCCATATTTAAGAAATTGTTTCCTATGGTCGACCCCAGAAAGGACTTATGGCAGACAGTCCCCCAAGGTCGAGGGGGCGGTTTCTACTCTAAACAAAACGCACCACTATACCCATAGAAGATAGTTGTGCTTTCAAAGATCCTATGGATAAAAAATTAGAGGGTTTGCTTAAAAAGATGTTTGTTCAGCAAGGTTACCTTCTACAACCAATTTCATGCATTGTTCCTGTCACTACAGCAGCGTGTTTCTGGTTCGATGAACTAGAAAAGGCGCTCAATAATAATTCTTCTTATGAGGAGATTATGGACAGAATTCATGCTCTCAAATTGGCTAATTCTTTCACCCTAGACGCCACTTTGCAATTGGCTAGGTTAGCGGCGAAAAATTCTGGTTTTGCTATTGTGGCGCGCAGAGCGCTTTGGCTAAAATCTTGGTCAGCGGATGCGTCTTCCAAGAACAAATTGCTTAACATTCCTTTCAAGGGGAAAACGCTGTTTGGCCCTGACTTGAAAGAGATTATTTCTGATATCACTGGGGGCAAGGGCCACGCCCTTCCTCAGGATAGGTCTTTCAAGGCCAAAAATAAACCTAATTTTCGTCCCTTTCGCAGAAACGGACCAGCCCCAAGTGCTACGTCCTCTAAGCAAGAGGGTAATACTTCTCAAGCCAAGCCAGCCTGGAGGCCAATGCAAGGCTGGAACAAAGGAAAGCAGGCCAAGAAACCTGCCACTGCTACCAAGACAGCATGAGATGTTGGCCCCCGATCCGGGACCGGATCTGGTGGGGGGCAGACTCTCTCTCTTCGCTCAGGCTTGGGCAAGAGATGTTCTGGATCCTTGGGCGCTAGAAACAGTCTCCCAAGGTTATCTTCTGGAATTCAAGGGGCTTCCCCCAAGGGGGAGGTTCCACAGGTCTCAATTGTCTTCAGACCACATAAAAAAACAGGCATTCTTACATTGTGTAGAAGACCTGTTAAAAATGGGAGTGATTCATCCTGTTCCATTAGGAGAACAAGGGATGGGGTTCTACTCCAATCTGTTCGTAGTTCCCAAAAAAGAGGGAACATTCAGACCAATCTTAGATCTCAAGATCCTAAACAAGTTTCTCAAGGTTCCATCGTTCAAAATGGAAACCATTCGAACAATTCTTCCTTCCATCCAGGAAGGTCAATTCATGACCACGGTGGATTTAAAGGATGCGTATCTACATATTCCTATCCACAAGGAACATCATCGGTTCCTAAGGTTCGCATTCCTGGACAAGCATTACCAGTTTGTGGCACTTCCGTTCGGATTAGCCACTGCTCCAAGAATTTTCACAAAGGTACTAGGGTCCCTTCTAGCGGTGCTAAGACCAAGGGGCATTGCAGTAGTACCTTACTTGGACGACATTCTGATTCAAGCGTCGTCCCTTCCACAAGCAAAGGCTCACACGGACATTGTCCTGGCCTTTCTCAGATCTCACGGGTGGAAAGTGAACGTAGAAAAAAGTTCTCTATCTCCGTCAACAAGGGTTCCTTTCTTGGGAACAATAATAGACTCCTTAGAAATGAGGATTTTTCTGACAGAGGCCAGAAAATCAAAACTTCTAAACTCTTGTCAAATACTTCATTCTGTTCCTCTTCCTTCCATAGCGCAGTGCATGGAAGTAATAGGTTTGATGGTAGCGGCAATGGACATAGTTCCTTTTGCGCGAATTCATCTAAGACCATTACAACTGTGCATGCTCAGTCAGTGGAATGGGGACTATACAGACTTGTCTCCGACGATACAAGTAGATCAGAGGACCAGAGATTCACTCAGTTGGTGGCTGTCCCTGGACAACCTGTCACAGGGGATGAGCTTCCGCAGACCAGAGTGGGTCATTGTCACGACCGACGCCAGTCTGGTGGGCTGGGGCGCGGTCTGGGGACCCCTGAAAGCGCAGGGTCTTTGGTCTCGGGAAGAATCTATTCTCCCGATAAATATTCTGGAACTGAGAGCGATATTCAATGCTCTCAAGGCTTGGCCTCAGCTAGCAAAGACCAAGTTCATACGGTTTTCAATCAGACAACATGACGACTGTTGCGTACATCAACCATCAGGGGGGAACAAGGAGTTCCCTGGCGATGGAAGAAGTGACCAAAATCATTCAATGGGCGGAGACTCACTCCTGCCACTTGTCTGCAATCCACATTCCAGGAGTGGAAAACTGGGAAGCGGATTTTCTGAGTCGTCAGACATTTCATCCGGGGGAGTGGGAACTCCATCCGGAAATCTTTGCCCAAATCACTCAATTGTGGGGCATTCCAGACATGGATCTGATGGCCTCTCGTCAGAACTTCAAGGTTCCTTGCTACGGGTCCAGATCCAGGGATCCCAAGGCGGCTCTAGTAGATGCACTAGTAGCACCTTGGACCTTCAAACTAGCTTATGTATTCCCGCCGTTTCCTCTCATCCCCAGGCTGGTAGCCAGGATCAATCAGGAGAGGGCATCGGTAATCTTGATAGCTCCTGCGTGGCCACGCAGGACCTGGTATGCAGACCTGGTGAAT
>NC_069507.1:140018941-140171441 GCF_027579735.1 Bombina bombina | reverse complement strand
AGTAATTTGAGAAGTTGTTCATGCTCCAATTCATTTAAGTTTGTTTACTTTTAACTTTGCCGTTCTTTTACTAGATCCTTTGATGAAGCAAATGTTGCCCACAAAGTCTCTCTTTTTTTTCAGTGTGACAGATTTGTAAAGTATCTTAGTGTTGATTAATTTATTTTAAACTGATCTAAGTGATTTGGCGCTGATCTTGCAGGTCTTATTTTATACGTGTAATTTATAGCAGCGAGAATGAATTTAATGCCCGTATATAGATAATATATTTTTAGAGCTGTAACAGCGACCACAACTGGACTTTTTGTGTGTGTTTATTTGAGTCTGCAGTTCATATTAAACGAAATAAAGGGACACAAGTCAAAATTAAACTTTTATGATTCAGATAGAGGGGTCAATTTATGTTGGTGCGAGCGGACATGATCTGATATATAGCGGATCATGTCCGCTGCACATCGATAAATGCCGACAGCATACGCTGTTGGCATTTATCATTGCACCAGCAGTTCTTGTGAACGGCTGGTGCTATACCGCCCCCTGCAGATTCGTGGCCAATCGGCCGCTAGCAGGGGGTGTCAATCAACCCGATTGTATTTGATGGGGCTGATAGCTCGTCTGCCACCTCAGAGGTGGCGGACGAGCTAAGGAGCAGCGGTCTTAGGACTGCTGCTTCTTAACTTCCGCTTTAGGCGGACCTGAAGCAGAGTGGGTCGGAAGCTGCATCCGCTGCTTCATAAATCGACCCCAGAGCATGCAATTTTAAACAACTTTCCAATTTACTTCCAGTAACAAAATGTGCACAGTCTTAATATTTACTCTTATTGAGTCACCAGCTCATACTGAGCATGTGCAAGACTTCACAGAATATACTTATATGCATTTGTGATTGGCTAATGTCTGTCACATGATACAGGGGGCTGGAAATAGACATAACTAAAATTTGCCAGAAAAAGTCTACTAATCATTTGAAGTTCAAACTAAATGCTATTGCATTTTTTGATCATGCAAATCTACTGTATTTACTTTAATCACAAGACCTAGTAAAAAGCTTTTAAAGTGAAGGTAAACTTTGATGAATGAAAGCCCATTTTTTAAAAAAAATACTATTAATAACAGGGGCACTTTCATTCATCACAGTTTAGAAGGCAGCTGTTTTGATTAAAAACTTACCTTTGTTTTTTACACAGTCAGAGCAGCTTCCCCCAACCGGAGATCCTCTCTTCACACGTCACCAGCTTCCTCCAATCACGGCTTTCCCCCCAGGGTACTCATTGCCTTATATTAAAACGGACACTAAACAAATAAATAATAAATAAATGAATGCACCTCCCTCTAATCATGAGTGCTGCCATTTTGGAATTAAAGGGACAGTCAAGTCCAAAAAGAACTTTCATGATTTAAATGGGGAATGTAATTTTAAACAACTTTCAAATTTACTTTTATCACCAATTTTGTTTTGTTCTCTTGGTATTCTTTGTTGAAAGATAGTTCTAGGAGGTTCATATGCTATTTCTTTAGACCTTGAAGACTGCCTCTAATCTGAATGCATTTTGACCACTAGAGGGCATTGGTTCATGTGTTTCATATAAATAACATTGAGCTCATGCACGTGGAGTTACCCTGGAGTGAGCTAAAATGCAATTCTGTCAAACAAACTGTATTAAGGGGGCAGTTTGCAGAGGCTTAGATACACTTTTTACCTCTGTGATTATATTGTATTTCTATAACAGGGAATGGGTAATAAAGGGATTTAAAAAAGAAAAAGGAGTTTCAATCCTAGGATTGAAAATAGTGTACACTTGTGAAGCACTCTTACCTAAGGAGAAGGGGCTCTGGGTTAGAACAGATAATAACGGGGGAGGGAGACGGTCTTAACCGTAACAAATTAAAATTTAACCTTTAGTAGGATTCTCAATAAAATAACTGTCCACAAGCAAACATATATACTTCTATTAAAAAAACAGATGTGAATGGGGATATAATATGCAGCGTGTTATGTTGGACGTAGGAAATTTCTGATGGGGTTAATTCTTAACCTAGGATGAAAAATCCATAGCCAAGAAGAAATGTTCCCGTAGTAAATGGATAGTATACGGTACTATTAGATGTTAGTACAGGTGTTTGGTGCGACTGAACATAGTATTTGACTTGATAATATTAATAGTACACTTTAATAGCGTTTATTTGCTATGCATTAAATGTTCATGTCTGCATAGGTAACTTAGCAACATTTGTTAAAGGTCAAATTGTTTATATGTTACTATGTTGCCACTTGTGATACTGTATGTTCTGAATATAAGTTACTGTTATTACCACTCGTAATGCTACCAGAAAATAGTCTATAAGGAGGATTTGAATATCCTCTCTGTTATCTGCTTATATAGGTATTACCCGTGTTAGGGCTAATGTGAACGTTCTTATAGCCTGATTTTATGTATATCTGCTAGAGACTTATATTCATGCTCTTAATGTCTCCCAATAACAGGTTTATTCCTGTGAGTTGAATTAAGTATGATATACGTATATATTGTCTGTTTACAGCAGCTTGTTACCCTGCATTATAATATGGCTAATTCGAATATAAATAGTTTCACTGGCTTCAACGGACAGTACATTAAATAGGTTTTAATAGGGAGATATAACAAATCTATGAGTCTATTTGCTATTATATTCCGTTTGGATTATTTAGTTAAGCCCACAGGTATAAGGATTTAGATGTACACAGTAACTCTAAGATTCGTTGTTTTACAAAATTAACTGACTTAAGTTGTCATAACTACAGCTGAGAGAGTATCTAATCCACTCGCTTGGCTAACTAACTGCTTGTTATACAATCATGCTGTCGGCTATCCGCCGTAAATAGCGTATGTCACAAGTTTTTTAGCAAGGCTGTCGGGTGTAACAATTCCCCATATCATCTGCTGTTAAAAAGTTTTGCTTAAAGCATGACGACTAGCTAAGCCCTTACATGTTTCGCCACCAACGTGGCTTTCTCAAAGGGTACGGCGCGGCTTTCAGCGTGGTCTTTTATTGACTCGCATTCCTCCACTTTAAGTGACGTCATAACCTATCATAGTTGACGTTGGTATGAACCAATCGCTGTGATTCAGGCTTGTCTACTAGATGCTATCTAATTTCTTATTGGAGGATTTACAGGTGAGTAAATGAGTTATCCATTGTCAGTTATAAATGTTGTGACAATAAGATCATTAGGTATATGAACTACGTTCGTGATGTGGGGTTCATAATTCCCTAATGGCCATTGATGATCTAAATTAATGAACCATTATGTCAGATATACATTTCAATACAGTGGGTGATATTAATGAGAACAGAATATTGTATTAATCAATGTGAGATACCATATCTATGTTATTTATGAACTGACATTTATCGTTAAACACTATTTTTATATAACCCCGGTTATGTATGAACTGACAGTAGATCGTTTAATAGTAAGCAGCCCCAAAAAATGAGAATCATCTACATGTTACCAGCAGATCTCAATATAGTAACTTGCTGTACCTAATACACCAAACTCTAACATCATAAGAACATTATCTATGATAATTAATTTACAAACATATGATACTACTACTCCACATGTGAGACATATCTATGTAACTTTCTTTGTTGATATATCCAGAATTATTGATAATACTAACAAAGAAAGTTACATAGATATGTCTCACATGTGGAGTAATAGTATCATATGTTTGTAAATTAATTATCATAGATAATGTTCTTATGATGTTAGAGTTCGGTGTATTAGGTACAGCAAGTTACTATATTGAGATCTGCTGGTAACATGTAGATGATTCTCATTTCTCTTGTTAAGTGTATCCAGTCCACGGATCATCCATTACTTATGGGATATTAACTCCTCCCCAACAGGAAGTGCAAGAGGATTCACCCAGCAGAGCTGCTATATAGCTCCTCCCCTAACTGCCATTACCAGTCATTCTCTTGCACCCAACGAATAGATAGGATGTGTGAGAGGACTGTGGTGATTATACTTAGTTTCATACCTTCAATCAAAAGTTTGTTATTTTATAATAGCACCGGAGTGTGTTATTCCTTCTCTGGTAGAATTTGAAGAAGAATCTACCTGAGTTTTTCTATGATTTTAGCCGGAGTAGTTAAGATCATATTGCTGTTTCTCGGCCATCTGAGGAGAGGTAAACTTCAGATCAGGGGACAGCGGGCAGATTAATCTGCAAAGAGGTATGTAGCAGCTTATTATTTTCTGACAATGGAATTGATGAGAAAATTCTGCCATACCGATATAATGTAAACTCAGCCTTAAATGCAGTAGCAGCAACTGGTATCAGGCTGTCATGTATGTATATTTTACACTTCAGTATTCTGGGGAATGGCACTTCACTGGAATTATACTGTATGCATAAAACTTTAGCCTAATTTGCAGGGACTAGCAACAGGCTTTTTAATAACACTCAATTTATTAATGTTAAACGTTTTTTGCTGGCATGTAAAATCGTTTAATTTTCTGAGGTACTGGGTGAAAAAATGTTTTGGGCACTATTTTTTTCCACTTGGCAGTCGTTTTATTTAATTTATGACAGTTTACTGATCTCTCTCACTGTTTTGTGTGAGGGGGAGGGACCTTTTTTGGTGCTTTTGCTACGCATCAAAAAATTCAGTCAGAAGTTTATTGTCTTCCCTGCATGATCCGGTTCATCTCTACAGAACTCAGGGGTCTTCAAAACTTGTTTTGAGGGAGGTAATCACTCACAGCAGAGCTGTGAGATTGTAGTTGACTGTGATAAAAAAAAAACCCGTTTATTTCTGTATTTTTTTTTTATTTTTTTTTCTGCTATCAGGGCTAGTTATCCTTTGCTAATGGGAGCAATCCTTTGCTAAAATTGTGTTTTTTACAAAGATTTGATGCTATAACTTTTCAGTTTATTAATTTTCAACTGTCATAACTTTTTCTGTGCTTCTTATAGGCACAGTACGTTTTCATATTATAGTAAATTACTTGAAAAGTATTTCCAAGTTGCTAGTTTATTTGCTAGTGTGTTAAACATGTCTGATTCAGAGGAAGATATCTGTGCTATATGTGCTAAAGCCAAAGTGGAGCCCAATAGAAATTTATGTACTAACTGTATTGATGCTACTTTAAATAAAAGTCAATCTGTACAAATTGAACATATTTCACCAAACAACGAGGGGAGAGTTATGCTGACTAACTCGCCTCACGTGTCAGTACCTGCATCTCCCGCTCGGGAGGTGCGTGATATTGTAGCGCCGAGTACATCTGGGCGGCCATTACAAATCACATTACAGGATATGGCTACTGTTATGACTGAAGTTTTGGCTAAATTACCAGAACTAAGAGGTAAGCGTGATCACTCTGGGGTGAGAACAGAGTGCGCTGATAATATTAGGGCCATGTCAGACACTGCGTCACAATTTGCAGAACATGAGGACGGAGAGCTTCATTCTGCGGGTGACGGTTCTGATCCAAACAAACTGGATTCAGATATTTCAAATTTTAAATTTAAGCTGGAAAACCTCCGTGTATTACTAGGGGAGGTGTTAGCGGCTCTGAATGATTGTAACACAGTTGCAATACCAGAGAAAATGTGTAGGTTGGATAAATATTTTGCGGTACCGGCGAGTACTGACGTTTTTCCTATACCTAAGAGACTTACTGAAATTGTTACTAAGGAGTGGGATAGACCCGGTGTGCCGTTCTCACCCCCTCCGATATTTAGAAAGATGTTTCCAATAGACGCCACCACACTTATGGCAAACGGTCCCTAAGGTGGAGGGAGCAGTTTCTACTTTAGCTAAGCGTACCACTATCCTGGTGGAGGATAGCTGTGCCTTTTCAGATCCAATGGATAAAAAGTTAGAGGGTTACCTTAAGAAAATGTTTGTTCAACAAGGTTTTATATTGCAACCTCTTGCATGCATTGCGCCTGTCACGGCTGCAGCAGCATTTTGGTTTGAGTCTCTGGAAGAGACACTTGAATCAGCTCCATTAGATGAGATTACACACAAGCTTAAAGCCCTTAAGTTAGCTAACTCATTTATTTCAGATGCCGTAGTACATTTAACTAAACTTACGGCTAAGAATTCCGGATTCGCCATTCAGGCACGCAGAGCACTGTGGCTAAAATCCTGGTCAGCTGACGTTACTTCTAAATCTAAATTGCTTGATATACCTTTCAAAGGGCAGACCTTATTCGGGCCCGGGTTGAAAGAAATTATCGCTGACATTACAGGAGGTAAAGGCCATGCCCTGCCTCAAGACAGAGCCAAACCTAAGGCTAGACAGTCTAATTTTCGTTCCTTTCGTAATTTCAAAGCAGGAGCAGCATCAACTTCCTCTGCACCAAAACAGGAAGGAGCTGTTGCTCGCTACAGACAAGGCTGGAGACCTAACCAGTCCTGGAACAAGGGCAAGCAGGCCAGGAAACCTGCTGCTGCCCCTAAGACAGCATGAATCGAGGGCCCCCGATCCGGGAACGGATCTAGTGGGGGGCAGACTTTCTCTCTTCGCCCAGGCTTGGGCAAGAGATGTCCAGGATCCCTGGGCGTTAGAGATCATATCTCAGGGATACCTTCTAGACTTCAAATTCTCTCCCCCAAGAGGGAGATTTCATCTGTCAAGGTTGTCAACAAACCAAATAAAGAAAGAGGCGTTTCTACGCTGCGTACAAGATCTTTTATTAATGGGAGTGATCCATCCGGTTCCGCGATCGGAACAAGGACAAGGGTTTTACTCAAATCTGTTTGTGGCTCCCAAAAAAGAGGGAACTTTCAGGCCAATCTTGGATTTAAAGATCCTAAACAAATTCCTAAGAGTTCCATCGTTCAAAATGGAAACTATTCGGACAATTTTACCCATGATCCAAAAGGGTCAGTACATGACCACAGTGGATTTAAAGGATGCTTACCTTCACATACCGATTCACAAAGATCATTACCGGTATCTAAGGTTTGCCTTTCTAGACAGGCATTACCAGTTTGTAGCTCTTCCATTCGGATTGGCTACGGCTCCGAGAATCTTCACAAAGGTTCTGTGTGCTCTTCTGGCGGTACTAAGACCGCGAGGAATTGCGGTAGCTCCGTACCTAGACGACATTCTGATACAAGCTTCAAGCTTTCAAACTGCCAAGTCTCATACAGAGTTAGTACTGGCATTTCTAAGGTCGCATAGATGGAAGGTGAACGAAAAGAAGAGTTCTCTCTTTCCACTCACAAGAGTTCCCTTCTTGGGGACTCTTATAGATTCTGTAGAAATGAAGATTTACCTGACAGAAGACAGGTTAACAAAGCTTCAAAATGCATGCCGTGTCCTTCATTCCATTCAACACCCGTCAGTAGCTCAATGCATGGAGGTGATCGGCTTAATGGTAGCAGCAATGGACATAGTACCCTTTGCACGTCTACATCTCAGACCGCTGCAATTGTGCATGCTAAGTCAGTGGAATGGGGATTACTCAGACTTGTCCCCTACTCTGAATCTGGATCAAGAGACCAGAAATTCTCTTCTATGGTGGCTTTCTCGGCCACATCTGTCCAGGGGGATGCCATTCAGCAGGCCGGACTGGACAATTGTAACAACAGACGGCAGCCTACTAGGTTGGGGCGCTGTCTGGAATTCTCTGAAGGCTCAGGGACAATGGAATCAGGAGGAGAGTCTCCTACCAATAAACATTCTGGAATTGAGAGCAGTTCTCAATGCCCTTCTGGCTTGGCCCCAGTTAACAACTCGGGGGTTCATCAAGTTTCAGTCGGACAACATCACGACTGTAGCTTACATCAACCATCAGGGAGGGACAAGAAGCTCCCTAGCAATGATGGAAGTATCAAAGATAATTTGCTGGGCAGAGTCTCACTCTTGCCACCTGTCAGCAATCCACATCCCGGGAGTGGAGAACTGGGAGGCGGATTTCTTAAGTCGTCAGACTTTTCATCCGGGGGAGTGGGAACTTCATCCGGAGGTCTTTGCCCAAATACTTCGACGTTGGGGCAAACCAGAGATAGATCTCATGGCGTCTCGACAGAACGCCAAGCTTCCTCGTTACGGGTCCAGATCCAGGGATCCGGGAGCGGTTCTGATAGATGCTTTGACAGCACCTTGGATCTTCGGGATGGCTTATGTGTTTCCACCCTTCCCGATGCTTCCTCGATTGATTGCCAGAATCAAACAGGAGAGAGCATCAGTGATTCTAATAACGCCTGCATGGCCACGCAGGACTTGGTATGCAGATCTAGTGGACATGTCATCCTGTCCACCTTGGTCGCTACCTCTGAAACAGGACCTTCTGATCCAGGGTCCCTTCAAACATCAAAATCTAATTTCTCTGAAGCTGACTGCTTGGAAATTGAACGCTTGATTTTATCAAAACGTGGTTTTTCTGAGTCAGTTATTGATACCTTAATACAGGCTAGGAAGCCTGTTACCAGAAAGATTTACCATAAGATATGGCGCAAATACTTATATTGGTGCGAATCCAAGAGTTACTCATGGAGTAAGGTTAGGATTCCGAGGATATTGTCTTTTCTACAAGAAGGTTTAGAAAAGGGTTTATCCGCTAGTTCCTTAAAGGGACAGATTTCAGCTCTGTCCATTCTTTTACACAAACGTCTGTCAGAAGTTCCGGACGTTCAAGCTTTTTGTCAGGCTTTAGCTAGGATCAAGCCTGTGTTTAAAACTGTTGCTCCACCATGGAGTTTGAACTTAGTTCTTAATGTTTTACAGGGGGTTCCGTTTGAACCCCTTCATTCCATTGATATCAAGTTGTTATCTTGGAAAGTTCTGTTTTTAATGGCGATTTCCTCGGCTCGAAGAGTCTCTGAGTTATCTGCCTTACATTGTGATTCTCCTTATCTGATTTTTCATTCAGACAAGGTAGTTCTGCGTACTAAACCTGGGTTCCTACCTAAGGTGGTCACTAACAGGAATATCAATCAAGAGATTGTGGTTCCATCTTTGTGTCCTAATCCTTCTTCGAAAAAGGAACGTCTGCTACACAATCTAGATGTAGTCCGTGCCCTGAAATTTTATCTACAGGCAACTAAGGATTTTCGACAAACGTCTTCCCTGTTTGTCGTTTATTCTGGTCAGAGGAGAGGTCAAAAAGCTTCGGCTACCTCTCTCTCCTTTTGGCTTCGTAGCATAATACGGTTAGCCTATGAGACTGCTGGACAGCAGCCTCCTGAAAGAATTACAGCACATTCTACTAGAGCTGTGGCTTCCACTTGGGCCTTTAAGAATGAGGCTTCTGTTGAACAGATTTGCAAGGCTGCAACTTGGTCTTCTCTTCATACTTTTTCCAAATTTTACAAATTTGACACTTTTGCTTCTTCGGAGGCTGTTTTTGGGAGAAAGGTTCTTCAGGCAGTGGTTCCTTCCGTATAAAGAGCCTGCCTGTCCCTCCCGTCATCCGTGTACTTTAGCTTTGGTATTGGTATCCCATAAGTAATGGATGATCCGTGGACTGGATACACTTAACAAGAGAAAACATAATTTATGCTTACCTGATAAATTTATTTCTCTTGTAGTGTATCCAGTCCACGGCCCGCCCTGTCACTTTAAGGCAGGTAATTTTTCCATTAAACTACAGTCACCACTGTACCCTATGGTTTTCCTTTCTCTGCATGTTTTCGGTCGAATGACTGGTAATGGCAGTTAGGGGAGGAGCTATATAGCAGCTCTGCTGGGTGAATCCTCTTGCACTTCCTGTTGGGGAGGAGTTAATATCCCATAAGTAATGGATGATCCGTGGACTGGATACACTACAAGAGAAATAAATTTATCAGGTAAGCATAAATTATGTTTTTTTGGGGTTGCTTACTATTAGGGTTGCACCGATATCTATACTAGTATCGGTATTGGTGCCAATACCAAGTATTTGCATGAGTACTTGTACTCGTGCAAATGCACCGATACTTAAACAGATACCTCCACTTCCTACCCATACATCATCTTGGGGCGTTTTTCAAACTGCATGTTCCCATTTTATTTGAAGCTGGAGTGGAGACTTTAATAAAACTTGTTCACTTCTGTTCTGCCAATACAAATTGCTGTTATTTGTATTATTGTATGTTTGAGAGCAGTGCTCCAAAAGCCGCTACTATACAGCTGGAAGCCTACCTGAGAGAGCTCACTGTACCTCATTCAGACAAACCACTGAAATACTGGGCAGTTAATAAACTGAGAATTCCAGCTCTGGCTAAAATGGCTGAAAAATATATTTCTGCCCGATGCAGTAGTGTGAAAAGTGAAAGACTATTCAGCTTAGCGTCAAACGTTCTTACTGATAGCAGAAACAGACTTATAGCTGAACATGCAGAGATGTTTTTGTTCTTTAAAAAGAACTTGCCACTAACTTTTGAAAAATAATTCTAATAGCTAGATTGCCTGTTATACTGCTAGTTCTCATCTTGAACAATTATACTCAAAACATACTGTACTCTGAGGAACATCCTTAGCCAGGGCTGGACTTAGAATAAAAAGCAGCCCTTGAAAATATGAAGCCAAGCCCTATTTTCTGTTGAGTCAGTAGAATGCAAATGCCCCATTTTTCTCAAAGGGGAATACTGGGACACTCCTTCCCCAATACTTTTTTTTAAATTAAATTATATTACTTTGTATTAAATACAAATGTCAGATTGATGAGTTATATAGGCACCCTACAACCCAATGGCGTCCAGTAATCACCCCTTTAAATTGTAGCTTTCCAGCTGCTGCAGCTGTTATTTATTGTTATCATTATTAATATATTTTATTGTAATATTTTTATTTATAAACATGTTCTGTGAACTTTGTGACAGCAATCAAATAAAACTGTTTTACTATTTATTTTATGTCTTGAGTTACAGTTCATAATTATAAAGAAGCTATCTTAAATCATTAGTCTGTATTGTGCTTGGTAAATTGTCATATGACATTAAAAAAAAGTATCGGTAATTGGTATCGGTGAGTATTTGAAAAAAAAGGATCGGTACTTGTACTCGGTCTTAAAAAAATGGTATTGGTGCAACCCTACTTACTATTAAACGATCTACTGTCAGTTCATACATAACCGGGGTTATATAAAAATAGTGTTAAACGATAAATGTCAGTTCATAAATAACATAGGAATGGTATCTCACATCGATTAATACAATATTCTGTTCTCATTAATATCACCCACTGTATTGAAATGTATATCTGACATAATGGTTCATTAATTTAATCATCAATGGCCATTAGGGAATTATGAACCCCACATCACGAACGTAGTTCATATACCTAATGATCTTATTGTCACGACATTCATAACTGACAATGGATAACTCATTTACTCACCTGTAAATCCTCCAATAAGAAATTAGATAGCATCTAGTAGACAAGCCTGAATCACAGCGATTGGTTCATACCAACGTCAACTATGATAGGTTATGACGTCACTTAAAGGGGAGGAATGCGAGTCAATAAAAGACCACGCTGAACGCCGCGCTGTACCCTTTGAGAAAGCCACGTTGGTGGCGAAACATGTAAGGGCTTAGCTAGTTGTTATGCTTTAAGCAAAACTTTTTAACAGCAGATGATATGGGGAATTGTTACTACCGACAGCCTTGCTAAAAAACTTGTGACATACACTATTTACGGCGGATAGCCGACAGCATGATTGTATAACAAGCAGTTAGTTAGCAAAGCGAGTGGATTAGATACTCTCTCAGCTGTAGTTATGACAACTTAAGTCAGTTAATTTTGTAAAACAACGAATCTTAGAGTTACTGTGTACATCTAAATCCTTATACCTGTGGGCTTAACTAAATAATCCAAACGGAATATAATAGCAAATAGACTCATAGATTTGTTATATCTCCCTATTAAAACCTATTTAATGTACTGTCCGTTGAAGCCAGTGAAACTATTTATATTCGAATTAGCTATATTATAATGCAGGGTAACAAGCTGCTGTAAACAGACAATATATACGTATATCATAGTTAATTCAACTCACAGGAATAACCCTGTTATTGGGAGACATTAAGAGCACGAATATAAGTCTCTAGCAGATATACATAAAATCAGGCTATAAGAACGTTCACATTAGCCCTAACACGGGTAATATCTATATAAGCAGATAACAGTCTATAAGGAGGATTTGAATATCCTCTCTATTTTCTGATAGCATTACGAGTGGTAATAACAGTAACTTATATTCAGAACATACAGTATCACAAGTGGCAACATAGTAACGTGTAAACAATTTGACTTTTAACAAATGTTGCTAAGTTACCTATGCAGACATGAACATTTAATGCATAGCAAATAAACGCTATTAAAGTGTACTATTAATATTATCAAGTCGAATACTGTACTATGTTCAGTCGCACCAAACACCTGTACTAACATCTAATAGTACCGTATACTATCCATTTACTAAGGGAATATTTCTTCTTGGCTATGGATTTTTCATCCTAGGTTAAGAATTAATCCCATAAGCAATTTTCTAGGTCCAACATAACACGCTGCATATTATATCCCCATTCACATCTGTGTTTTTAATAGAAGTATATATGTTTGTTTGTGGACAGTTATTTTATTGAGAATCCTACTAAAGGTTAAATTTTAATTTGTTACGGTTAAGACCGTCTCCCTCCCCCGTTATCTGTTCTAACCCAGAGCCCCTTCTCATTAGGTAAGAGTGCTTCACAAGTGTACACTATTTTCAATCCTAGGAGTGAAACTCCTTTTTCTTTTTTGAAACTAAAAAGTACACAGCACCTGACTCTGTTAATCATTTAAAAGAGATATATATAATCATAGCTACCACAAACAGAGTATCCTAAGTACAATCAATAGTAGTGCCATTAGTCTTGTTTTTTTCTTGTGTTGTAATAAAGGGATTATCTATCTTTTTAAACAGCAACAATTCTGGTGTTGACTGTCTCTTTAAGGTTACACTGCAGGTATCTGAAGGAGAGTTGCTGCACATGTACAAACAGGTCAGCACTGGAATTTAGGGCTCGATTTATCAAGCCCCTACGGCTGTAAGTTCTCATAAGAACTTGCTCGCCGTAATTTATCAAGCAGCGGTCACCAGACCGCTGCTTCCCTAAGCTCTTCGCCACCTCTAAGGTGGCAAAATTCAATCTCCACGGTCGAGTCAGACCGAGGAGATTGACAGCTCCCGCCCGCGCGTGATTGGCTTTGCGCGGGCAGGGGGCGGGATTGCACGCCAGCGCAAAATTGCGCTTGTGTGCAATGTTAATTACCTACGGGTAATTTCGCCCCGCCACAGGCGAGCTGAGGCGTACAGGGGCGCGTATACGTGCCCCTGTACGTCTCAGCTTTGATAAATCTAGCCCTTAGTGTAAGATAGATTCATCATGACTGCACCCTTGACTAGAGAGAGACGGAGAATCATCTCAATACTGTACTTATAAAATGTATTTATAGTTTGTATCAGCTCCCATAGAGGACTGTGATGCACTGCTTAGGCAAGAACATTATTTTTTGGATCAAAGGGACGTCACTTTAACCTCTGTGACCTGCTTTTTTTTTTCTCTCTTTCCAACACACACTGCAGTTAATAATCTGCTGTACCTCCTTTAAGGGGAGGATTTATCAAGCTGAAGCGGACAGGGGCGCACATACACGCCCCCTGTCATAGGCAGATGAAGTCTGTCGAAGAGGTTGATAAATCGACCCCTAAATGCACACATGGGTTTCACCAGTTTTGGCAAGTGATTATTGGTTCCTTGAAAGTTCTTTTGGGGTTCTGATCCTTTGTCAATATTTTTGTAGCCCTAAAATTGTTCCATGGCTAAATCCGATTGGGGAATAATTCTGTACTATATCTTTCCTTCTAAATACAGGGAGAGTTCACAGCTGAATTCGCTACTTTTGGAATACAGAACCTGGCCACCAGGAGGAGGCAAAGACACCCCAGACAAAGGCTTAAATACCTCCCCCACCTCCCTCATCCCCCAGTCATTCTTTGCCTTTAGTCACAGGAGGTTGGCAGAAAAGTGTTGGAAGATTACAGAGTTCCTTATGGAGGTTAGTACTCTTCGAGATGGGACTGGAGTTTTAAGTAGTATTGTCATCCTCTAAGTGAGAGCATTGATGAAAGTTAGAGTCCGGAGATGCAGGGAGAGTCTTTCTGCAAAACCATCCCGACTCATATTAACAGCTCCATAAGCAATCGGCGTTGACGAGTTTCGCTGCCTGCTTTTCTGCACTGAAGTCCATGTCAGAAGCGCTGCTACAATCTGTCAAACTTGAAGGACCATGTTGCTGTTCCACGGCGTAGATTCCGGTTTCCATTTTTACACACTTGTTGAGTTGGAAGTCATGGGTCTCAGTGGGACTCCTTTATGGAATCAAGGGTTATAATCTCCAGAGGGGGATTATTGAACAGTGGGGGCTTTAATCATGTTTGTTATGTGATTTTGACTGCTTATGTATAAGTGACATTTGGGGCTCATAGGCCTTCACGGAACGTACAGGTTATTTTCGAGCTGCACAGTTTTATGGACTTGCGTGCTTTTCTTAGCGGGAGTGAATCCTGCACGTTGCACCACGTGACCGGGTGCGGTCACGTTTTTGTTTCCCATTTCCATATTCCTGACCGTGCAACTGTGGAGAGGATCCATTTTCTTTACCTGTCTAGGTCATAGGAGGTGGTGAGTGCCCCAGCCATTGGGGGTGTAAGGTGCCAGTGTTTTTTGACCATAATCTACTTAGTCGAGTTATGGAGGATTCTGATATACTAGAGGGGGTTTCCTCTGATTCAGATTTTGATACCTGTGCATATTGTGAAGAGGCCCGGGTAACCCAGCCCTCTCAATTATGTTCCGTATCCCGCAATAGAGTGTTCTCATCTTCCCATGTTGGAATGTTAGAGACCACTGAGCCATCTGACTCTGAGGATTTGGCATCCCGTGAGATGCATTCTCTAACATATTCGGTTCCTATACAGGCGGTTGCCCCGCATACCGTTACCCCTTCTCCTGAAGGAGGCCTTTTTCCACCAGAGGTTACTACACAGTTTCGCATGGCCATATCTCTGGCCTTAACGCATTTGCATCTTTCTGCTGCCTGCAAGCAAAGGCTTAATCCGTGTGCTCTCCTACCCAAAGTCCAGCATGTAAGAGGACTTTGGTATCAGTCTTCTGGGGAAGCGGTGTTCTCTGAGGCTTCAGAGGTGCTACCTCTAGGGTCGGAGACCCCGGATAATCGGACGGAGGTGAATTTTGCTTTTAAATTTAGAATGGCTCGTCTGCGAGTACTTCTGAGAGAAGTTTTGGCGACGTTGGAGGATCCTAATTCGGATCCGTCAGCTGAATCTTAGTCTGCTGATTCAGATAGCGAGCTTGTTTAGATGTCTAGAGAGACGGTGATCCTATTCCTTATCGTCTCTATATTATTATTCTTTGTTTTTGTATCAGATTCCCAGTTCGGAGCTCTTGAGGAATTGTCGCATGACGGGCGGGACCTGTTGGTTTCACTTTCCCTTGAGCTATCTATCCGGTTAGGATACGTTTTTTTTTTTATTATTATTATTTTATTTTTGGAGCATGAGATTATGTTGAAACTCTTCTCAGAAAGACTTTTCGCTCTAGGATTCTGGTATTAGCGATTTTCATGTCGCGATTGATGGAATCTTCCGGTGGAAGTTCTTTTAAAAAAAAAGAAGTTCCCTCAATTTGTCCGAGACTGTTTAAGCTTCGGAGCTTATATGTTTTTTTCTGTTCAATTATTCTCAGTTTTCTGGCCCTGCTAGAAATTTACAATTTCCGTTTTTCCTGGTTGGGTATAGTTATCTCTGTCCTGGAGAAAGGGTTCTTAACCGTTTCTTGTTAGGACTGCTAGTTCCTAGCTGGAGGGTTAGCCTGGCTGTCTAACAGTCGTGCGTTATGGGTGGGCTCATCTGTCACCTCTGCCTCAGACTTTTTGTCTAGGATGCATCAGTTCTTTGTATCAATGCAGCAGATGGTCCTTGAATTGTCTATTCATTGACCTGTTCTGTTTCTGGAATATCTCTCCAGGTCCTAGTATCTCTTGCAGTCAGGTAATCCGCCTTCTTGGGTCTTCTTTCTAAGGAGACTTTTTCTTCGGGTTCTGCAAGGGGCTTCGCTCCCTTTTTTTTTCTGGGATCGGACCTCTTTATCATAGTTTTTTGTTCCTGGGTTCTTCCTATGGAAGTGTCTTGTTTGTCCTCTTTGTCGTGTTGATGGAGGAGTGTTTCTTCGCCTGACCTCTTAGTCAGCGGGACTCTTGTCTCCTCAGAGGTTTGTGTGCTCTTTTTGGGACCAGTGATTTTGTGTGGTCCCTGACGTGGGCTCTTATGGTCCTAATTATTGGGCAGTTACTTGGTCCTGCTAACTTTTTTGGGTCTTTTACTTCTGTTGAAGCAGTTTTCAGGAGCTGGGATTTTTTTTGTTGCTGTGGTGCCCCAAAAATGATGATTTATCAGATAATTCCCTTTCCTTCGATACAGGGAGAGTCCACAGCTCCCGCCCGTGCTCTCCGGAGGGCGGCCCTAAATTTAAATTGCTTTCTTCTGGCACCTTTTTCACCCTGATATTTCTCCTACAGTTCCTTGTTCCCTCGGCAGAATGACTGGGGGATGAAGGAGGTGGGGGAGGTATTTAAGCCTTTGTCTCGGGTGTCTTTGCCTCCTCCTAGGGGCCAGGTTCTGTATTCCAAAAGTAATGAATGCAGCTGTGTACTCTCTGTATCGAAGGAAAGGAAATTATATGGCAAGTCATTTTTGTTTTTAAATCAAAAGTGAATAAAATAGCTATGTATTTATTATACCAGTAATTTTCTATGATGTCTGACCATTTGATGCCTTGCATTTAATTCAGTTTGTTGTCAGAAGAGATTTCTTTGTGCTGTCCAACTATGAGAAGAAGATATCTAACCATCCACAGTTATGACAGATTGCTTTCTAGGTGTTTTTAAGCATAAGTGTAAAAAAAAAAAAAAAGTGAGCTATTTTGCATTTGATAAAAACCTTTCCTACAAACTAGAGAAAATGTTTAGTTTATTAGTTAAATGTAATATACAAGTAACACACAGTTAACACTGTGGATCTATTTCTGAAGGAGCTGTTAAACAAATATTCTGTGTAAAATTAAAGGGCCATAATAATGAAGGAAAATTCCATACAGTTTGTGATATGTAAATAATCAAATATATGGTTAATACCTATGAGTGCAAGATTTACCTCTGAGAACGATTACATATTAGTCTATTAAACCAGCCAATAATAAGGACCCTAAATAAGTGGGTCCAAGGAATATCTACTGGACCATAGATGTGAGATACAACTCCCAAAGGAAGTCTACAGAATAGTCTTCCATCCGCTTGTTGAGCATATATGGATAGCACTCCAGTTTAAAAACTGTGGAGGAGACCTTGATCCTCCATTGTATCAAGGAGGGGACCTCAGCTCATTATTTGGTTAGTGTGTTGCACCAAATTATAATAAATAATAAAGTCATGGAATTCACATGAACTTGAACACTAATTACTTTTCTCTTGTAAGGTGTATCCAGTCCACGGATCATCCATTACTTGTGGGATATTCTCCTTCCGAACAGGAAGTTGCAAGAGGATCACCCACAGCAGAGCTGCTATATAGCTCCTCCCCTAACTGCCATATCCAGTCATTTTCTTGCAAGCTCTCAACATAGCTGGAGGTAGTAAGAGGATAGTGGTGTAATATAGTTAGTTTTTTCTTCAATCAAAAGTTTGTTTTTAAATGGTACCGGAGTTGTACTATTTTATCTCAGGCAGCATTTAGAAGAAGAATCTGCCTGCGTTTTTCTATGATCTTAGCAGAAGTAACTAAGATCCACTGCTGTTCTCACATATGTCTGAGGAGTGAGGTAACTTCAGAGGGAGAATGGCGTGCAGGTTATACTGCAATAAGGTATGTGCAGTTTAAGTTTTCTCTTGTTAAGTGTAGTCAGTCCACGGGTCATCCATTACTTATGGAATATATCTCTTCCTAACAGGAAGCTGCAAGAGGATCACCCAAGCAGAGCTGCTATATAGCTCCTCCCCTCACATGTCATATTCAGTGATTCTCTTGCAGCCTAACTATAGATAGGTCGCTGTGAGAGGTCTGTGGTGTTTTTTAACTTAGTTTATTTCTACAATCAAAAGTTTGTTATTTTTAATGGCACCGGAGTGTGCTGTTTATTCTCAGGCAGCATTAGAAGAAGAATCTGCCTGCGTTTTCTATGATCTTAGCAGACGTAACTAAGATCCACTGGCTGTTCTCATCTGAGGAGTGAGGTAACTTCAGAGAAGGGGAATAGCATGCAGGGCCCCCCTGCAAATGAGGTATGTGCAGTAATTATTTTTCTGAGGAATGGAATTGACTGAGAAAATACTGCTGATACCAATGTAAAGTAAGTTCAGCCTTAAATGCAGTGATAGCGACTGGTATTAGGCTGATGAGTGTGTGTACACTGAATGTATTTTTCTAAGGAATGGAATTGACTCTGAAAATACTGTTAATACTGAAATAATGTATGAGCCTTAACTGCAGTAAAAGCGACTGGTAGCAGGCTTATTAATAACAATTCATAACTTTTCAAATGTATGTTTAAAACGTTTACTGGCATGTTAATGGTTTTTTGTGAGGTACTTGGTGATAAAACTTATTGGGGCATGATTTTTACCACATGGCCATCTTTGTTTTCTGCATAGAAACAGTTTTCTGAGCTTCCCCACTGTTGTAATATGAGTGGGAGGGGCCTATTTTAGCGCTTTTTTGCGCAGTAAAAATTCAGTCACAATCTGTCTACTTCATCCTCCATGATCCAGATCGTCTCTAGAGAGCTCAGGGGTCTTCAAAATTCATTTTGAGGGAGGTAATCGGTCACAGCAGACCTGTGACAGTGTGTTTTGACTGTGAGAAAAACGTTAATTATTAAATTGTTATCCGTTTTTGGGTATTAAGGGGTTAATCATCCATTTGCTGGTGGGTGCAATCCTTTGCTAACTTAATACATTTACTGTGAAAAATTGGTTGCTATAACTATTTTGGTTCATTGTTATTTCAACTGTGACAGCTTTTTGTGCTTCTTAAAGGCACAGTAGTGTTTTTTATATTGCTTGTAAATTTATTTAGAAAAGTATTTCCAAGCTTGCTAGTCTCATTGCTAGTCTGTTTAAACATGTCTGACACAGATGAATCTCTTTGTTCACTATGTTTAAAGGCCAATGTGGAGCCCAATAGAAATTTGTGTACTAATTGCATTGATGCTACTTTAAATAAAAGTCAATCTTTACATGTAAAGAAATTATCACCAGACAACGAGGGGGAAGTTATGCCGACTAACTCTCCTCACGTGTCAGTACCTTCGCCTCCCGCTCAGGAGGTGCGTGATTTTGTGGCGCCAAGTACATCAGGGAGGCCCTTACAAATCACTTTGCAAGACATGGCTACTGTTATGACAGAAGTATTATCTAAATTGCCAGAATTAAGAGGCAAGCGCGATAGCTCTGGGTTAAGGACAGAGCGCGCGGATGAGGTGAGAGCCATGTCAGATACTGCGTCACAGTTTGCAGAACGTGAAGACGGAGAACTTCATTCTGTGGGTGACGGATCTGATCCAGGGAGACTAAATTCAGAGATTTCTAATTTTAAATTTAAGCTTGAGAACCTCCGCATATTGCTAGGGGAGGTATTAGCAGCTCTGAATGATTGTAACACGGTTGCAATTCCAGAAAAATTATGTAGGTTGGATAGATACTATGCGGTACCGGTGTGTACTGACGTGTTTCCTATACCTAAAAGGCTTACAGAGATTATTAGCAAGGAGTGGGATAGACCTGGTGTGCCTTTTTCCCCTCCTCCCATATTTAGGAAAATGTTTCCTATAGACGCCACCACACAAGACTTATGGCAGACGGTCCCTAAGGTGGAGGGAGCAGTTTCTACTTTAGCTAAGCGTACCACTATCCTGGTGGAGGATAGTTGTGCTTTTTCAGATCCAATGGATAAGAAATTAGAGGGTTACCTTAAGAAAATGTTTGTTCAACAAGGTTTTATTTTACAGCCCCTTGCATGCATTGCGCCTGTCACTGCTGCGGCGGCGGCATTCTGGTTTGAGTCTCTGGAAGAGGCCATTCGCACAGCTCCATTGGATGAAATTATGAACAAGCTTAAAGCACTTAAGCTAGCTAACGTATTTGTTTCTGATGCCGTCGTACATTTAACCAAACTTACGGCTAAGAACTCCGGATTCGCCATCCAAGCGCGCAGAGCGCTATGGCTTAAATCCTGGTCAGCTGACGTGACTTCTAAATCTAAATTGCTTAATATTCCTTTCAAAGGGCAGACCTTATTCGGGCCCGGCTTGAAAGAAATTATAGCTGACATTACGGGAGGTAAGGGCCATGCTCTACCTCAGGACAGGGCCAAATCAAAGGCCAAACAGTCTAATTTTCGTGCCTTTCGTAACTTCAAGGCAGGAGCAGCATCAACTTCCTCCGCTCCAAAACAGGAAGGAGCTGTTGCTCGTTACAGGCAGGGCTGGAAAGTTAACCAGTCCTGGAACAAGGGCAAGCAGGCCAAGAAACCTGCTGCTGCCCCCAAGACAGCATGAAGAGAGGGCCCCCTATCCAGAAACGGATCTAGTGGGGGGCAGACTTTCTCTCTTCGCCCAGGCTTGGGCAAGAGATGTCCAGGATCCCTGGGCGTTGGAGATCATATCTCAGGGATATCTCCTGGACTTCAAAACTTCTCCTCCACGAGGGAGATTTCATCTTTCAAGGTTATCAGCAAACCAAATAAAGAAAGAGGCGTTTCTAGGCTGTGTACAAGACCTCTTACTAATGGGGGTGATCCACCCAGTTCCGCGGACGGAACACGGGCAGGGATTCTATTCAAATCTATTTGTGGTTCCCAAGAAAGAGGGAACCTTCAGACCAATCTTGGACTTAAAAATCCTAAACAAATTTCTAAGAGTTCCATCATTCAAAATGGAAACTATTCGAACCATCCTTCCCATGATCCAAGAGGGTCAGTACATGACCACAGTGGACTTAAAGGATGCCTACCTTCACATACCGATTCACAAAGATCTTTATCGGTACCTAAGATTTGCTTTCCTAGACAGGCATTACCAGTTTGTAGCTCTTCCCTTCGGATTAGCTACGGCTCCAAGAATCTTTACAAAAGTTCTGGGCTCACTTCTGGCGGTACTAAGACCGCGAGGCATAGCGGTGACTCCGTACCTAGACGACATTCTGATACAAGCGTCAAGTTTTCAAACTGCCAAGTCTCATATAGAGATAGTTCTGGCATTTCTGAGGTCGCATGGGTGGAAGGTGAACGTGGAAAAGAGTTCTCTATTACCACTTACAAGAGTTCCCTTTCTAGGGACTCTTATAGATTCTGTAGAGATGAAAATATACCTGACAGAGGCCAGGTTATTAAAACTTCTAAATGCTTGCCGTGTCCTTCATTCCATTCCACACCCGTCAGTAGCTCAGTGCATGGAAGTAATCGGCTTAATGGTAGCCGCAATGGACATAGTACCATTTGCACGCCTGCATCTCAGACCGCTGCAATTGTGCATGCTAAGTCAGTGGAACGGGGATTACTCAGATTTGTCCCCCCTACTAAATCTGGATCAAGAGACCAGAGATTCTCTTCGGCCACATCTGTCCAAGGGGATGACCTTTCGCAGGCCAGATTGGAGGATTGTAACAACAGACGCCAGCCTTCTAGGCTGGGGCGCAGTCTGGAACTCCCTGAAAGCTCAGGGATTATGGACTCAGGAGGAGAAACTCCTCCCAATAAATATTCTGGAATTAAGAGCAATATTCAATGCTCTCCTAGCTTGGCCTCAGTTAGCAACTCTGAGGTTCATCAGATTTCAGTCGGACAACATCACGACTGTGGCTTACATCAACCATCAAGGGGGAACCAGAAGTTCCCTAGCGATGTTGGAAGTCTCAAAGATAATTCGCTGGGCAGAGTCTCACTCTTGCCACCTGTCAGCGATTTACATCCCAGGCGTGGAGAACTGGGAGGCGGATTTTCTAAGTCGCCAGACTTTTCATCCGGGGGAGTGGGAACTTCATCCGGAGGTCTTTGCTCAACTGATTCATCGTTGGGGCAAACCAGATCTGGATCTCATGGCGTCTCGTCAGAACGCCAAGCTTCCTTGTTACGGATCCAGGTCCAGGGACCCGGGAGCGGTGCTGATAGATGCTCTGACAGCCCCTTGGGTCTTCAACATGGCTTATGTGTTTCCACCATTCCCGATGCTTCCTCGTTTGATTGCCAAGATCAAACAGGAGAGAGCTTCGGTGATTCTGATAGCGCCTGCGTGGCCACGCAGGACCTGGTATGCAGACCTAGTGGACATGTCGTCCTGTCCACCGTGGTCTCTGCCTCTGAGACAGGACCTTCTAATTCAGGGTCCTTTCAACCATCCAAATCTAATTTCTCTGAGGCTGACTGCATGGAGATTGAACGCTTGATTCTATCAAAGCGTGGCTTCTCGGAGTCGGTTATTGATACCTTAATACAGGCTAGGAAGCCTGTTACCAGAAAAATTTACCATAAGATATGGCGTAAATATTTATATTGGTGCGAATCCAAGAGTTACTCATGGAGTAAGGTTAGGATTCCTAGGATATTGTCCTTTCTACAAGAGGGTTTAGAAAAGGGCTTATCTGCTAGTTCGTTAAAGGGACAGATTTCTGCTCTGTCTATTCTTCTACACAAACGTCTGGCTGAAGTTCCAGACGTTCAGGCTTTTTGTCAGGCTTTAACTAGGATTAAGCCTGTGTTTAAGACTGTTGCTCCGCCGTGGAGCTTAAACTTAGTTCTTAATGTTCTTCAAGGCGTTCCATTTGATCCCCTTCATTCCATTGATATCAAGCTGTTATCCTGGAAGGTTTTGTTTTTGATGGCTATTTCCTCGGCTCGAAGAGTCTCTGAGTTATCTGCCTTACATTGTGATTCTCCTTATCTGATTTTTCATTCAGACAAGGTAGTTCTGCGTACTAAACCTGGGTTCTTACCTAAGGTAGTTACTAACAGGAATATCAATCAAGAGATTGTTGTTCCATCACTGTGTCCTAACCCTTCTTCAAAGAAGGAACGACTTTTGCATAATCTGGACGTAGTCCGTGCCCTGAAGTTCTATTTGCAGGCAACTAAAGATTTTCGTCAAACTTCTTCCCTGTTTGTCGTTTACTCTGGACAGAGAAGAGGTCAAAAGGCTTCGGCTACCTCTCTCTCTTTTTGGCTTCGTAGCATAATACGTTTAGCCTATGAGACTGCTGGACAGCAGCCTCCTGAAAGGATTACAGCTCATTCTACTAGAGCTGTGGCTTCCACCTGGGCCTTTAAAAATGAGGCCTCTGTTGAACAGATTTGCAAGGCTTCGACTTGGTCTTCGCTTCACACCTTTTCAAAATTTTACAAATTTGACACTTTTGCTTCTTCAGAGGCTATTTTTGGGAGAAAGGTACTTCAGGCAGTGGTTCCTTCTGTTTAATGTTCCTGCCTTGTCCCTCCCTTCATCCGTGTACTTTAGCTTTGGTATTGGTATTCCATAAGTAATGGATGACCCGTGGACTGACTACACTTAACAAGAGAAAACATAATTTATGCTTACCTGATAAATTTATTTCTCTTGTAGTGTAGTCAGTCCACGGCCCGCCCTGTCTTTAAGGCAGATCTAAATTTTAATTAAACTCCAGTCACCACTGCACCCTATGGTTTCTCCTTTCTCGTCTGCTTTGGTCGAATGACTGAATATGACATGTGAGGGGAGGAGCTATATAGCAGCTCTGCTTGGGTGATCCTCTTGCAGCTTCCTGTTAGGAAGAGATATATTCCATAAGTAATGGATGACCCGTGGACTGACTACACTACAAGAGAAATAAATTTATCAGGTAAGCATAAATTATGTTTTTCTAGGGATGGAATTTTCTAGAAAAAAGCTGCTGATACCGGATTAATGTAAGTTAAGCCTGAATACAGTGATTTAATAGCGACTAGTATCAGGCTTGCTATCAGAGGTATATACTCTGATTAATGTGCAATATAAAACGTTTGCTGGCATGTTTAATCGTTTTTATATATGCTTTGGTGATAAAACTTATTGGGGCCTAGTTTTTTCCACATGGCTGGCTTGATTTTTGCCTAGAAACAGTTTCCTGAGGCTTTCCACTGTTGTAATATGAGTGGGAGGGGCCTAGTTAAAATTACAGACAGAGACATTCAGCTTCCCTCAGCAGTCCCCTGCATGCTTTAGGACATCTCTGAAGGGCTCAAAAGGCTTCAAAAGTCATATATTGAGGAAGGTAAAGCCACAGTGAAGCTGTGGCAGTTGTTGTGAAAAAAAAAAAAAAAAAGTTTTTTTTTTCAATTGGTTAATCCGTTTTTTTGTATTAAGGGGTTAATCATCCATTTGCAAGTGGGTGCAACGCTCTGCTAACTTGTTACATACACTGTAAAAATTTCGTTAGTTTAACTGCCTTTTTTCACTGTTATTTCAAATTTTAGCAAAATTTGTTTCCCTTAAAGGCACAGTAACGTTTTTTATATTGCTTGTTTAACTTGATGTAAAGTGTTTTCCAAACTTGCTAGTCTCATTGCTAGTCTGTATAAACATGTCTGACATAGAGGAAACTCCTTGTTCATTATGTTTAAAAGCCATGGTGGAACCCCATATGAGAATATGTACTAAATGTATTGATTTCACTTTAAACAATAAAGATCAGCTTTTATCTTTAAAAAATTTATCACCAGAGGATTCTGGCGAGGGGGAAGTTATGCCGACTAACTCTCCCCACGTGTCAGTCCCTTTGACTCCCGCTCAAGGGACTCACGCTAAAATGGCGCCAAGTACATCAAAGACGCCCATAGCGATTACTTTGCAGGACATGGCGGCAATCATGGATAATACCCTGTCAGCGGTATTAGCCAGACTGCCTGAATTCAGAGGAAAGCGCGATAGCTCTGGGGTTAGACGTAGTACAGAGCGCGCAGATGCCTTAAGGCCCATGTCTGATACTGCGTCACAATATGCAGAAGCTGAGGAAGGAGAGCTTCAGTCTGTGGGTGAAATTTCTGATTCGGGGAAACCTGATTCAGATATTTCTACTTTTAAATTTAAGCTTGAGAACCTCCGTGTATTGCTTGGGGAGGTGTTAGCTGCTCTGAATGACTGTGACACAATTGCAGTACCAGAGAAATTGTGTAGACTGGATAAATACTATGCAGTGCCGGTGTGTACTGATGTTTTTCCAATACCTAAAAGGTTTACAGAAATTATTAATAAGGAGTGGGATAGACCCGATGTGCCGTTCCCCCCCCCCCCTCCTATTTTTAGAAAAATGTTTCCAATAGACACCACCACACGGGACTTATGGCAGACGGTCCCTAAGGTGGAGGGAGCAGTTTCTACTTTATCAAAGCGTACCACTATCCCTGTCGAGGACAGTTGTGCTTTTTCAGATCCAATGGATAAAAAATTAGAAGGTTACCTTAAGAAAATGTTTATTCAACAAGGTTTTATCATGCAGCCCCTTGCATGCATTGCGCCTTTCACTGCTGCTGCGGCGTTCTGGTTTGAGTCTCTGGAAGAGGCCTTTCAGACAGCTACTCCATTGACTGAAATACTTGATAATCTTAGAACACTTAAGCTAGCTAATTCTTTTGTTTCTGATGCCATTGTTCATTTGACTAAACTAACGGCAAAGAATTCTGGATTCGCCATCCAGGCGCGTAGGGCCCTATGGCTTAAATCTTGGTCAGCTGACGTGACTTCAAAGTCTAAATTACTTAACATTCTCTACAAGGGGCAGACCCTATTCGGGCCTGGTTTGAAGGAAATTATTGCTGACATTACTGGAGGTAAGGGTCATACCCTTCCTCAGGACAGGGCCAAATCAAAGGCCAAACAGTCTAATTTTCGTGCATTTCGAAACTTCAAGGCAGGTGCAGCATCAACTTCCTCTGCTACAAAACAAGAGGGAACTTTTGCTTAATCCAAGCCGGGCTGGAAACCTAACCAGTCCTGGAACAAAGGCAAGCAGGCCAGAAAGCCTGCTGCTGCCTCTAAGACAGCATGAAGGAACGGCCCCCTATCCGGTAACGGATCTAGTAGGGGGCAGACTTTCTCTCTTCGCCCAGGCGTGGGCAAGAGATGTTCAGGATCCCTGGGCGTTGGAGATCATATCTCAGGGATATCTTCTGGACTTCAAAACTTCCCCTCCTCAAGGGAGATTTCATCTTTCGAGATTATCTGTAAACCAGATAAAGAAAGAGGCATTCTTACGCTGTGTGCAAGACCTCCTAGTTATGGGAGTGATCTGTCCAGTTCCACTAACGGAACAGGGACAGGGTTTTTATTCAAATCTGTTTGTGGTTCCCAAAAAAGAGGGAACCTTCAGACCCATTTTGGATCTAAAGATCTTAAACAAATTCCTCAGAGTTCCATCGTTCAAAATGGAAACTATTCGGACCACCCTACCTATGATCCAGGAGGGTCAGTACATGACCACAGTGGATTTGAAGGCTGCTTACCTTCACATACCGATTCACAAAGATCATCATCGGTTCCTAAGGTTTGCCTTTCTGGACAGGCATTACCAATTTGTGGCTCTTCCCTTCGGGTTAGCTACAGCTCCAAGAATCTTTACAAAGGTTCTGGGATCGCTTCAGGCGGTCCTAAGACCGCGAGGTATATCAGTGGCCCCTTATCTGGACGACATCCTGATACAGGCGTCAAGCTTTCAGATTGCCAATTCACATACGGACATAGTTCTGGAATTTCTCAGGTCACATGGGTGGAAGGTGAACGAGGAAAAGAGTTCTCTATCCCCACTCACAAGAGTCTCCTTCCTAGGGACTCTGATAGATTCTGTAAAAATTAAGATTTACCTGACAGAATCCAGGTTATCAAAGCTTCTAAAATCTTGCCGTGTTCTTCATTCTATTCCACGCCCTTCGGTGGCTCAGTGTATGGAAGTAATCGGCTTGATGGTAGCGGCGATGGACATAGTGCCATTTGCGCGCCTACATCTCAGACCGCTGCAACTATGCATGCTCAGTCAGTGGAATGGGGATTACACAGATTTGTCCCCTCTGCTAAATCTGGATCAAGAGACCAGAGATTCTCTTCTCTGGTGGCTATCTCGGGTCCATCTGTCCAAAGGTATGACCTTTCGCAGGCCAGATTGGACAATTGTAACAATAGATGCCAACCTTCTAGGTTGGAGAGCAGTCTGGAATTCCCTGAAGGCTCAGGGATCGTGGACTCAGGAGGAGAAACTCCTCCCAATAAATATTCTGGAGTTAAGAGCAATATTCAATGCTTTTCTAGCTTGGCCTCAGTTAGCAACCCTGAGGTTCATCAGATTTCAGTCGGACAACATCACGACTGTGGCTTACATCAACCATCAAGGGGGAACCAGGAGTTCCCTAGCGATGTTAGAAGTCTCCAAGATAATTCGCTGGGCAGAGTCTCACTCTTGCCACCTATCAGCAATCCATATCCCAGGTGTAGAGAACTGGGAGGCGGATTTTCTAAGTCGTCAGACTTTTCATCCGGGGGAGTGGGAATTCCATCCGGAGGTGTTTGCTCAATTGGTTCTAGCAGCGCCTTGGTTCTTCAACCTGGCTAATGTGTTTCCACCGTTTCCTCTGCTCCCTCGACTGATTGCCAAAATCAAACAGGAGAGAGCATCGGTGATCTTGATAGTGCCTGCGTGACCACGCAGGACCTGGTATGCAGACCTAGTGGACATGTCATCCTTTCCACCATGGACCCTGCCTCTGAGACAAGACCTTCTACTACAAGGTCCTTTCAATCATCCGAATCTAATTTCTCTGAGACTGACTGCATGGAGATTGAACGCTTGATTTTATCAAAGCGTGGCTTCTCCGAGTCAGTCATTGATACCCTTATACAGGCACGAAGCCTGTCACTAGGAAAATCTACCATAAGATATGGCGTAAATACCTTTTTTGGTGTGAATCCAAGAATTACTCATGGAGTAAGGTTAGGATTCCTAGGATATTGTCCTTTCTCCAAGAGGGTTTGGAAAAAGGATTATCAGCTAGTTCTTTAAAGGGACAGATTTCTGCTCTGTCTATTCTTTTGCACAATCGTCTGGCAGAAGTTCCAGACGTTCAAGCTTTTTGTCAGGCTTTGGTTAGAATTAAGCCTGTGTTTAAACCTGTTGCTCCCCCAGGGAGTTTAAACTTGGTTCTTAAAGTTCTTCAAGGGGTTCCGTTTGAACCCCTTCATTCCATTGATATCAAACTTTTATCTTGGAAAGTTCTGTTTTTGATGGCTATTTCCTTGGCTCGGAGAGTCTCTGAGTTATCTGCCTTACAATGTGATTCTCCTTATCTGATTTTCCATTCAGATAAAGTAGTTCTGCGTACAAACCTGGGTTTTTACCTAAGGTAGTTTCTAACAAGAATATCAATCAAGAGATTGTTGCTCCATAATTGTGGCCTAATCCTTCTTCAAAGAAGGGGAACACCTTATACATAATCTGGACGTGGTCCGTACTTTAAAGTTTTACTTACAAGATACTAAAGATTTTCGCCAAACATCTACACTGTTTGTTGTTTACTCTGGACAGAGGAGAGGTCAAAAAGCTTCGGCAACCTCTCTTTCTTTTTGGATTCAGAGCGTACTACGCTTAGCCTATGAGACTGCTGGTCTGCAGCCCCCTGAAATGATTACAGCTCATTCTTCTAGAGCTGTGGCTTCCACCTGGGCCTTTAAAAATGAGGCTTCTGTTGAACAGATTTGCAAGGCGGCGACTTGGTCTTCGCTTCATACCTTTTCAAAATTTTGCAAATTTGATACTTTTGCTTCTTCGGAGGCTATTTTTGGGAGAGAGGTTCTACAGGCAGTGGTTCCTTCCATCTAAGCCTGCCTTGTCCCTCCCTTCATCCGTGTACTTTAGCTTTGGTATTGGTATCCCACAAGTAATGGATGATCCGTGGACTGGATACACCTTACAAGAGAAAACATAATTTATGCTTACCTGATAAATTTATTTCTCTTGTGGTGTATCCAGTCCACGGCCCGCCCTGTCTTTTTAAGGCAGGTCAAAATTTTAATTTAAACTACAGTCACCACTGCACCCTATGGTTTCTCCTTTCACGGCTTGTTTCGGTCGAATGACTGGATATGGCAGTTAGGGGAGGAGCTATATAGCAGCTCTGCTGTGGGTGATCCTCTTGCAACTTCCTGTTGGGAAGGAGAATATCCCACAAGTAATGGATGATCCGTGGACTGGATACACCACAAGAGAAATAAATTTATCAGGTAAGCATAAATTATGTTTCTCCATTTCCCTTACTAATCTTAACCAATAAAGTTGAATTAAGGGGTAAAACCTTCAAATATGTAAGACAGTGCCAGTGTCAGTTGTTATTGTTGTTTTTGTTTTTTTCTACTGCGCACAATTTAAACATTTTATGGAGAATTATAGCGATAGTAAAGAAAATTACTAGCAGCCCCATTACAATATTCATACATTTTTGTGTAAAAAGACTACTTTTTTTTATATACTTAATAATCATGTCATACATGTAATAAATGATTCCCCCCCCCCCCCGCCCCTCTCAGATTTCTTTCCAAGCTTTGTGACCCTATTACGGTACCATTCTTCATACTCCCAGCATGCACAGCTACTCTGCAGTGGGATTGAATGGAATGACTCTGAACAGTTCATCTACAAAGATTATCGTGATTCACTTTAAAGGGACATGAAACTCCAAATTTTTCTTTCATGAAATTTGAAACAACTTGGCAATTTACTTCTTTTATCTCATTTGCTTTCTTCTTTTGGTATCCTTTGTTGAAAAGCATAACTAAGTAGGCTCAGTAGCTGAAATGCGCTAGCTGCTGTTTGGTGGCTAAACATGTATGCCTTTTGTCATTGGCTCACCTGATGTGTTCAACTACTTTTCCAGTAGTGCATTGCTGCTCCTACAACAAAGGATACCTAGAAAACAAAGCAAATTTGATGATAGAATTAAATTATAAAGTTGTTTGAAATGGTGTGCTCTATTTGAATCACGAAAGGAAAATTCTGGGGTTGCATGTCTTGTTAACCGAACCATTCCACACACTTATCATGGAGACACTCTGCACATGCGTGGTCTATTGACTGAATTTCTCAGACTCTGGAGTGTGCCTTTTGTTTCTTTTAAATGACCATGTGGCACTGCATTACATTGGCAGTACCACCTGTGGTATTTTGAATGGGGCAGGTGACAGCAGCAAAAAATATATATATTTAGAATAAGAAAACAAAAATCACTTAAAAAAACATAAAATTTCAAGGCATTTCATAGATTTCAACGAGTGTCTTGTGATGAACTGTCTTTACTCTGAACCTCATCCTAGTTATTCTTCTGTCAACTATAAATCACAGTATGCTGGATGAAAGTACATATTTTATATTTTATGGTTTTGTGTGTACAGGTTCAAATTCGACCCTGGAACTTAAGTGACAGTGACTTTGTGATGGATGGCTCTCAACCCCTAGACCCAAGGAAAACGATCTTTGTTGGGGGAGTTCCACGACCATTAAGAGCTGGTACGTAAAACATCTTGACTGTGTCTCAGAATATTGTATAAACAAGTAGCTAAGAATAGGTTTCATATGAAAATGAAGCCTGGCTTTTGAGCTTCCTTGCACTATGTAATTATAATGTTGTGTATATACCACTTGTTGATATCCAGCAAAAACCATTCACCTCAAACAAATTGACAATATAGTGCTAAAATTATATAATACTTTTTTATATTCCTGACAGGGCTTGATAAACCCAGGAGCCTGGAGTCACTAGCTCCTAAAACAGTTATGGCGAACCTTGGCACTCCAGATATTTCAGAACTAGATTTACCATGGTCCTTGACTGGACTTCAGAGTGCCTAAGCATCATGGGAAATGTCGTTCTGAAACATCTGGAGTGCCAAGGTTCACCATCACTGCCTTAGAATATTCCTGACAGGGCTTGACAAACCCAGGAGCTGGGGAGCCACTTGCTCCTAGAATTTGACCTGGTTTCTAACTTTTTCGGTTATTCTCCATATTTCTATATAAAAGTAACTGGCTCCTAAATATTGTTAAACAGCTTTGTTGACACTGTTATATACATAGCCTCTCTGGCACTGTGTTCTAACATCTAGCACTGTTACTTAATTTATGTAGTTTTTTTTTAAATCGGATATTTCAATGTAATCATACTGTTAGGTCACTCTCTAATTTGCTAAGTATATTAGGTGTCATGAATGATAGGTGGTTTATATAAGGTGAATATGTACTTCAGAAATAATTTTATTTGTATAATATATAGATAGTTTTTAATGTCTATATATTTGCTCATCCTATTAAAATTCCATTAATGAAGATTAGCCCCTATTTAAAAGAGGCTGGACAGAAACCCTGAGCTTGAAATTCTACCTTTTTTTGCTGGGTGCAAGTTTACGCCTTTTCAAGCTGCATACCATATATTTATCCTATACTTCAAGCAGGATGAATGATTTACCTTTCAGTTTCCAGGTTCTAGTTGCCTCCCAGTCCCCCTTCTTTGACTTTAACTTTGTTTTTTTTTCTCTGCCTGTCTCTATTTTTAAAGCCACAGTGACACCAAATGTGCCTTCAAAATTGCTCATCCCCTATATTCACCATGCAGTAAAGAAGCTAGGTGAAAGACATTTTTGCAACTTTTGTGTTGAACTCCTGTTTGTAGTTAGTGTTCCATGTCAACCGGTTTCTGATTTTGCTGTCTGAGGTTAATATAGTATCTAAGTCCAGTATTCCTCAAATGGCAAACATCTCTGATGGCATACCTGTTGCTGAAGAGCCTATTTATTTTCTGTTAGGCATGCTTATGCAGTGTAAAGTAACTAACCTGAAACAAACCCAAGGGTTTAGGCCCTGAGTAAGAGTGTGGCAACATAGTTGCAGACTAGGGGGTTATCACTTACCTTAAAAAGTCTGTGCAGGAAGTGTTCTCCCTCTTTGGATTCTGCTAGCTCAAGAATTTCCTGCCCAACCACTTTGGTGGTGGCTCATGAGTTAACAGCTTCCTTAAAGTTGCTTTAGACATCCGAGGCAGGAACAGAGTTAGTTGTCCCAGTTTTTGGTAAGTCCTGGACAGTAGTTAGGCTCCCCCTGAGCTTTTGCATGGCTTACGTCTCGCTAAGCTAGGGCTTAAGGTTTGGAGTGAGTTCAGGTTACACCTAACTCTGGTGGTCGGTCTTTGCCCAGGTATGGACAGAGTGGGAGGAGTGATGCCTCCATGTGCGGGCCTGTTGGTGGTGCTCCTATTTAAGGGCGGCTGAAAATCTCATTAAACAAATGCTTCTGTCAGAGAGTGTTGTAGCCATGCTCCGCCCTATTTGTACAACTTGGCTGCTGACTGTCTCAGTATGAGTTTTTTTATTAGAACTTGCTGTTGCAGCCACCATTTTAAGTTGATTTAATTGAGTTCAACTGTTTTGCGTTGCCTGTTAACAAACCAGACTTAGATGGTCTTTTTACCAATTTTCTGTCTTAAACGGGAAGAGTCCACAGCTGCATTCATTACTTTTGGGAATTCAGAACCTGGCCACCAGGAGGAGGCAAAGACACCCCAGCCAAAGGCTTAAATACCTCCCCCACTTCCCTTATCCCCCAGTCATTCTTTGCCTTTCGTCACAGGAGGTTGGCAGAGAAGTGTCGGAAGATTTTTATATAGTCTCTTATGGAGGGTAGTACTCTTTGAAATGGGACTGGAGTTTCTGTTCCACGGCGTTGATTCTGGTAACATCATTTCATTTTACTTTGATGATGAAAACTATTGTAAACTAAGAAGTCAGGGTCTCAGTGGGACTCCTTTATCTTTATAAGATGACCTGCACGGTGCACCTTGTGACTAGGTGTGGTCACGCTTTTGGCTCTATTTCTGTATTCCTGACCGCGTGGCGATGGAGAGTCTGTTTCGCTAGCTGGGTCTCAGGAGGTGGTGGTGAGTGCCCCAGCCATTGGGGGTGTAAGGTGCCATTTTTTATTTTTCTGTCCATAATTGCTATATCCCAATTTATGGAGGATTCTAACTTTTTGGAGACGGATGTCTCTGATTCAGATTCTACTTCTTGTGAAGAGTATGAAATGGCCCGGGTAATTTATGCCCATCGGTTATGTTCCGAATGCTGCTCTAGAGTGCTCTCTTCCCCTGATACAGGGAACTTGGGGTCCGCCAAGCCATCCGCCCCTGGGGATCCCATATCCCGTGCGGCGCATCCCCTAGAACCTTCTTTGGCTACACAAGCAGGTGTCCCTAATGCCATTGCCCCTTCTCCGGAAGGCAACTTGTTTCCTCCAGAGGTTACGACACGGTTCCATATGGCCATATCTATGGCCCTGGCGCATGTACATCTTCCAGAGGAGGTGTTGCTGAGATACTGTGTGTGTTATGCTAACCGGGGATCGCCTGGGTCAGATCAGTCATCTGGGGAAGCGGTCTCCTCTGAAGCTTCAGGGGGCCAACCCTCAGGGTCGGGGTCTTAAACTGCCCCGGCGGAGGCAAGTCTTGCTTTTCGTTATAGACTGGCTCGCCTTCGTGTCCTGCTACGCCATGTTTCGGCGGTGCTGGAGGATCCCAGTACTAATAGGCTAAGGGATCCTCGGTCTTCTGTTCCAGACGGCAAGCTGAGTTAGACGTGTGGGGATGAGGTTAATCTCCTGGTCGTCTTCACTTTTCCTTTCTTTTTTGGGTATCTTATTCCAGTTCTGAGCTGTGGAAGAATGGGGTCTCTGATTGGCTGGTCCCATTGGTTTACCCATTCTTCTTGGGCGTTCACCTGCAGGTGCTGCTCTTCTTTTATTTGATCTGGTTAGGATGTAATTTATTTTTTAATAAGCTCATGTCTGTTATGATTTCTCTGTTGGGAAATATTTCTTCTCTGGAATTTGATACTAGCGATTTAGTTCACTTGGGCACTTCCGCGGAAGTCGCATGTTAAGGTGTTAGTACATTATGTCTTTAAATCCTTTTATCGAGTCCTCGTGGGGTCTCACATTTTCTGTGGCCTGGTTCAGTTTGGTGTGCCCTATGTAGCAGGCTGGTCCTGATGGGGCTTTATTTCTATTCCTTACAGTCTATATCATTCACGTGGTGCCGGTGTAAATGGCTGATGTGGCTGGGTGTGGTGAGTTGCTCTCTCAGATGAGGAGTTTATTATTCTTGGTGTCTCTTCAGATCGAATAATCTTTGCTTTTTGCTAAGTGTTTTTGTGAACTGAATCTTCCATGAGTTCCGTAAATTTTTTGAGGCTTTGCCCCTGCAGGGCTAAAACATGGTAGAGGAAGCTTTCATTCCCAAACGTCAGGCTGGTTCTCGTTCTGCCTTTGGGTGGGGCATCAGGGGATTGTACTCAGTCCTCACTGTCCTGTTTCTTGTGGGCGGGGGTCCAGAGCGGATCCTACTAGGGAGCAATCTGGGTGATTTCCCTCATATTCTGTTTTGAGGTTCTTCTTTTGGAATCTGTTTTCCTTGATGACGGTCTCTCTTCCTTCGGGTTGTGGTTGATGGGCCTTTTGTCCCCTTCCTTGGGGTTGGCTTCGGGTCATCTGTTTCTGGAAGTTAAAGCCTTTTGGTTATTCTGTTTCCAGGAGCTCGCTTGCTCCAATATTTTTGGGAGAGATACAGATTAGATTGTCTCCTCTCTTTCCTGTGTCGCCCCTGCTTAGGCGTTTGTGGGTTTTCTCACCGCCAGGGGCTAGGATGCATGCTTATTTTTCAATCCTCGAGCTGTAAGGGTGTCAGGGAAGTGGATCCTGAGGATATTGGAGACTTTTGTTAGCTTTTCTACCCAGTTTCTAAGGGAGATGTGGCGTAGTGGTTAGCTCCACCGCACCTTAAGCCGGAGGTTGTGTGCTTGAACCCAGGTAATGTTCCTGTTTTTCTCATCCGTCTTGTGATTCTGGTGACAACTAGTATTCCTAAGCAGTATATTCTGTTCTCTCATATGTTACTTTGTCTTTGGACTTAGTGGAAATTGTCCCTAGAGCCTTAAGGCGTGGCTTCACCATTGCCTATCGTCCTTTATGTTGGGAGTTGTATCCTGCTGTGGGTGTCCTAAGCTCTCACAGCAGGATGGGATATTTAGTGAAAGTTCAGTGTCCACGGTGTCTTGGATATGATTGTGATTGCATCGCCTCTGGTGCAGTGTCTACTCCGGATGGGGTAACCTAGTGGTTCCTCAGGGGTTGTTAAATATTTAAGCCGGCTCCGAATTTTCGGGTGCCCTGGTTTGTTTGTACTGTCTTTGACTGGAATTTTGGGAGTCTGTCTCCAGATCCCTTAGGACTGATCGGGACGGCCAAGTTTCCCGGTTCTGGGAAGTCTTCTGTTCCTACAGGCGTATTTTTTCTTTCTTGCAGGGAGATTTAGACTTCTTACTGGGCCGGCCTTAGTGGCTGAATGTTTTTTCTTTTGGTGATGTCCTTTTGAGCTCGTCTACAGCTTTACGCTTCAGCCCCGCTGTAGTAAGTCTGATGGTTAGCTTAGCTGTTCAATGAGCGGACAGTTTGCAGTTTTGAGTCAACTGCAGCCATTTGCACCTTGATTGTGTGCTAGCAAGCTGTTAAGTTCAGGCTTCACTTTCCCTCCCTTTGGGAGTGAAATTGACATTCCATAGTATCCGCCTGGTGCTTGGAGGTATTTTAATACCTCTGTTTAGTGGGGTTGTTCCCCCTGCCTTGCATGTGGGATGTCAGTGTGTAGGGATGGATTTCTTGTGCCATGCCTTTACTCTAGTTACAGTAGAGGGTCTCATTTTGGGAGTGCCCTTTGTCTTCAGGAAGGGGGCTGTGTCTGGGTTATGGAACCCAAGCTCTTTGGGGGGACTGGATCCCTCCCTTTTTCCTTCCTGCAGGTCCTGATGATCAAGGTACTTTTAATCCCTAAGCCTTTCGGACATTATCAGTCACTTTGGTGCTGGGTCCGTTGCCGGAGCGAGAGTTAGGGATCTGTTGATCTTAGCCATGTATCACAGTTATTGTGAACCTTCTTAAGATAGAGAGCTTGTGGTCAGCTAAAGTACCTGGTTCTTTTTGAAAAAGGCTTTGCGGGGGATCCCTCCTTGGCAGGTAGTTTTCTCTACCGGGTTCTGGGTTAGGTTCCCGTCCTGCACTGTTTCGAAATTTTTCTTCTGACAAGGTCCTGTGCGGTTTTATAGCTAGGGTGGCGACCTGTGGTCACTAAGTCCTTGTTTGTAGCAGGACGCCTATGGCTTGTAGGAGCATATTCAGATATCTGATGCTGTTTATCAGCAGCTCCCGGGGACGGTTTGTCTTTCGGTTGCTCTATTCTGGGTGCGAGTGAGTGCTCTGTGTAGGGGAGGGATTTTTCTTTCCTCCTTTTAAGTTCTCAGGACTTTTCTTGGTCCTTTGTTTGAGGTAGAGGGGGCTTTACAAGCCCTCCCTTTGCTTTGCTGGGTCGGCAGGGTCTTTTCATGCCCTGTTCCTCATGGTTCTCTCTTGGAGTTCCTTTTCTTGGTCCTAGTCCCTTTGGGTTCTTAGGGTCTTTTCATGATTCGTTTAGCTGAGTCTTTTTTCTTCCCCGCTGGAGGAATGTGGATGTTTCCCCTTTCTTTTGATCGGGGGTGAGTTTAATTTTGCAGGCTGCGTGCCTGTGGGACTTCGTTTCCTCAGAGGTTTTTGGCTCGGTCGAGTCTAATATCCTGAGCGGTCTCTAGCAAGTACCTTGCTGGTTTTAACTGTTGGGCAGTTATCTCTGCTTTTTCCTTTTTGTCCTTTGGCTTCTAGGGAAGCAGTTTTTTCTGTTGGGAGTTTTGGGTTGTAGGCTGTGGTGCTCTTCCGCGTTTTGTACCCGCTCATTTTGCATTCAGTGTCCTCTATAGCTTGGGTATTGTTTTCCCAAAAGTAATAAATGCAGCTGTGGACTCTTCCCGTTTAAGAAGAAAAACTTAAATTATGCTTACCTGATAATTTTCTTTTCTTCTGGCGGGAAGAGTCCACAGCTCCCCACCCGCGTTGTTCATCAGGGGCGGCTGTATTTTTGTTGTTTCTTCTGGCATCTTTTTCACCCTGATAGTTTTCCTACTGTTCCTTGTTCCCTCTGCAGAATGACTGGGGGATGAGGGAAGTGGGGGAGTTATTTAAGCCTTTGGCTGGGGTGTCTTTGCCTCCTCAATGTAGATAGGAAATGTAAGAGGTTCAGGCAATTTTTCAGGATTCGTAGGTTACATAATCTGACTTTCAGCTTCTATGTGGATCAATGGACAACCAAATTTGTTACAACAAAAATTATATTTTACAGCAAAAACTTAAATAATGATTACCTGATCATTTTCTTTTCATCTTAGGGGATGAGTCCACAGTTGCATTCATTACTTTTGGGAATTCAGAACCCAAAAGTAATGAATGCATTCATTCCCAAAACTAATGAATGCAGCTGTGGACTCTTCCCGCCAGAAGAAAAGAAAATGATCAGGTAAGCATAATTTGTTTTTGCTGTAAAATATCATTTTTGTTGTAACAATTTTGGTTGTCCATTGATCAACATAGAGGCTGAAAATCAGATTATGTAACTTACGAATCCTGCAAAATTGCCTGAACCTCTTACATTTCTTATCTACATTGATTGGGTCAATTCAGATTACCTGTAAATGAGTAGTGTGCACTGCTCTAAGCAATCCCATTTCAGTTTGAAATATTTATCCCAATACATACAATAGAATACTGTATACAATACTCTATATCGAAAATAAAGTAGTAATAATAAAAGTATAGAAAGAAAATACTGTGTGTTAGAGCATTTTATTATTTCACTGGTGCTTGACCAGAACTATGTTTAATTCTTACAAAGAGCTTAAAGACCTAGTGTTGGCTCCAGAGCAATATTGCACTACTGACCACATCTGATGAGCTAATGACAAGAGAAAATGTTTGAAACCACCAATCATCTGCTATCTCCTGGTCGTGCGTTCCTGCTCCTGAGCATACCTCTTTTTAACAAGAAGTAGAGAACAAAGCAAATTTGATTAAAGGGATACTAAACATAATTTTTTTTTCTTTCATGATTCAGATAGAGCATGCAATTTTAACAAATTTTCTAATTTACTACTATTATCAATTTTTCTTTGTTCTCTTGGTATCTTTATTTGAAAAAGCAGGAATGAAGGCTTTGGAGCCGGCCCATTTTAGGTTCAGCACTTAGATTGCGGTTGCTGATTGGATAGCTAGAAGTATCCAGGGTTCTGAACCAAAAATGGGCTGGTTCCAAAGCCTTCATTCCTGCATTTTCAAATAAAGATACAAAGAGAACAAAATAAAATTGATAATAGGAGTAAATTGGAAAGTTGTTTAAAATTGCAAGCTCTATCTGAATCCTGAAAGAAATAAAAATTGGGTTTAGTATCCCTTAAACATAAGTAAATTTAAAAACCTTTTAAAATGGTGTACTCTGCATGTATCTTGAAAGTTTTTTTTAATTTTGATTTTCATGTTTCTTTAACATAAAACAAATTTCAACTAAGATGGTGGCAAGTATATTTCAGCCGTTTTCTCTGTTATATGAAAAGATAAGCAAATGATGTTATATTGTGAAGATTTATAGTGGTGATGCTAAATTTATTAAGATACAAAACATTTTGTAATGAAAGCATTACATGTAAAAGGTACGGTTTTAAATCCAAACAAAGTGGCAATAAAATAAGTGTTAACTTCAAAAATGTGTGCCAAAGTGAACAAAATGTACACAATACCACCCACAATGCTTGCCAGTTTAAGATTGTATAGTAATTCTTCTTCCACCTCAAATAAAACATAAGGAAAGTTCCATAGTGCAAGAAGTTTAAAGGGACATTAAAGACCTGAAAATCATAATAGAAACTGTTTAATTACATGTAGTAAAACAACTTTGCAATATACTTTCATTTATTTATTTTGTTCTCCTTTAATGTAATTTGATTCTGAATATTGTGGGCTTTTTAATTGCATGGAAGTTCAAACACAGCTATATCCCACGGTTATTGGTTGCACACCATGTATAACCATTCCTAATTGGCCTCAGTGTAACCTAAGTTACAATATGGCAGCATCCACTGCTTTTATAACCCTTATTTTTTTTTAATATTTAAGCAACTAATATAATTTTTAAAAATACATGTACAAATTATTCTCAGACTAATCTTTGCTCTGGATACATCATTCAAGCTATTATTTTAGTGTTTAATTTCCCTTTAAATACACTTCATTAAAAGTTGCTAGCAGTGTTGTGCTTGTTAAAGGTTCTATAGCTCTCAATCAATCCAGGTATACATGAGGTTCCAATTAATTTAAATTAAAATCAGGTCATAAGTTACAGGTGCAGTAAGAATGATTGGCCAATCCAAAAGAAAGGTCTTTAAAAACAAGAGGATTACAGCGGATGATATCCTTGAAAAAGCGAGAAGCGAAACACACAATGGATATAACATCATACGTCACAAGAGTGGGCCGAGACTAACCGGACTGTTCATTTCAGAGATGCTTAGGGTTCTATTCACCACGGCATAGACTATAGTTTTGCAAGCGGTGTAAAACCTCGCCAGCCTCTTACATTTACGGTAGTGATTGCAATGTGGTGATTGTTGTTACCTGTTTTTAATTTCAATAAGGGACGTGCATTCTGGTTATTCAGCAGCCAATGAATGGGGAAGATGGCACCACCAGCAGCATACTGCTCTTTTTGCAAATCCAGGTTTTAGTGTGTTGTGCTTTCAGATGAAAAAATACAGCTCTGAAAAGAGCCAAATGCCACTGGTCGCCATCTTCCCCATTGTTAGCTAACTAATGACCTTATGCACATCCTTGTTTTCAATAAATTGGAATTTAATCATTCAAGTTCTAGCTTAGAGCTATAAAGGCTGCAAAAAGTGAGAGTACCACTGTTAGCAACGTTTAATGAAGTGATTTTAAACTTATTGCACTATGGAAAATTTTTTTATGTTTTATCTGAGGTAATCTCAATCTTCTGCTATTTAGTCTGGAAGACAGAGGTGTTATTTTAAAGTGAAGGTAAATTTGGATGAATTAGTGCCCGGTTTTTAATAAACCTATTAAAAACAAGGGCACTTTAATTCATCAAAATTGACATTTCACTGCTTTTCTTCAAAAACTTACCTTTCTCTTGTTAAGTGTATCCAGTCCACGGATCATCCATTACTTATGGAATATATTCTCCTTCCCAACAGGAAGCTGCAAGAGTCCACCCACAGCAAAGCTGCTATATAGCTCCTCCCCTAACTGCCATATTCAGTCATTCTCTTGCAAGCCTCAACATAGATAGGAGGTCGTGAGAGTCTGTGGTGCTTTCTACTTAGTTTATTCTTCAATCAAAAGTTTGTTATTTTTAAATGGCACCGGAGTGTGCTGTTTATCTCAGGCAGTATTTGGAAGAAGAATCTGCCTGTGTTTTTCTATGATCTTAGCAGACGTAACTAAGATCCATTTGCTGTTCTCACACATTCTGAGGAGTGAGGTACTTCAGAGGGGGAATGGCGTGCAGGTTTTCCTGCAGATAAGGTATGTGCAGTAAAATATTTTTCTAGGAATGGAATTGACTAAGAAAATACTGCTGATACCGAAGTAATGTAAGTAAAGCCTTAAATGCAGCGATAGCGACTGGTATCAGGCTTATTAATAGAGATACATACTCTTGTAAAAATGTGTTTTAAAACGTTTGCTGGCATGTTTAATCGTTTTTTAACATATGTTTGGTGATAAAACTTATTGGGGCCTAAGTTTTTTTCCACATGGCTGGCTTAAATTTTGCATAGAAACAGTTAACTGAAGCTTCCCACTGTTGGCTGTGGCAGTTTGTTGTGTCTGTTTTTAAAAACGTCTATGTCTTTTTTTTTTTTTTATCTGTTTTTTGCATTAAGGGGTTAATCATCCATTTGCAAGTGGGTGCAATGCTCTGTTACCTTATTACATGTACTGTAAAAATTTCGTTTGTTTTACTGCCTTTTTTTCACTGTTTTTCAAATTTTGACAAAATTTGTTTCTCTTAAAGGCACAGTAACGTTTTATATATTTGCTTGTTAACTTGATTTAAAGTGTTTTCCAAGCTTACTAGTCTCATTATTAGTCTGTTCTAACATGTCTGACATAGAGGAAGCTCTGTGTTCATTATGTTTTAAAGCCATGGTGGAACCCCATCTTAGAATGTGTACCAGATGTACTGATTTCATGTTAAACAATAAAGATCATTTTTTGTCTTTAAAAACATTATCACCAGAGGATTCTGTCGTGGGGGTAGTTATGCCGACTAACTCTCCCCACGTGTCAGACCTTTTGACTCCCGCTTTAGGGACTCACGCTCAAATGGCGCCAAGTACATCAAGGGCACCCATAGCGTTTCTTTTACCAGGGGATTCTGTCGAGGGGAAAGTTATGCCGACTAACTCTCCCCACGTGTCAGACCCTTCGACTCCCGCTTCAGGGACTCAGGCTCAAATGGCGCCAAGTACATCAAGGGCGCCCATAGCGTTTATTTTACAAGACATGGCAAAGGTGGTGAATAATATTCTGGCAGCAGTATTAGTCAGACTACCTGAAATTAAAGGAAAGCAGTTAGCTCTGGGGGTAGATACAGAGCATACAGACGCTTTAAGAACCATGTATGATACTACCTCACAATATGCTTAGTCTGTGGGTGATTTTTTTTTTGACTCAGGGAAGATGATTTAACCTGATTCTGATATTTCTTTTTTTTTTTTTTTTTTTTTCTTTTTTTTTTTTTTTTTTTTTTCCAGTTTGGGGGAAGCGTTCCTGCTCTTGCTCAATAGGGACACAGATTCCTGTAAGAAGTAATAAGTATTTTACAACATGTTATACACTTGAAAGACAAACGTGTGCCACATAAGCACAGTGACAACTAACAAGCAGCTAATAACTGATTGCTATCAAGTAAGGTGCAAATTCAATGACAGCTGTTCTGTTAGTACATAAAGTAATAATAATAATGATCTACCTTACAAATATTACAAAGTCCACCATTGGTTTATGTGTTAAAATTACTGACAAACATATGGTTAATAGGCACTCATTACTAAGAAACAGTAGTTTATGTCTTAAATAGATGCTGTCAATTGGGCTGTTTAAAAACATTGTGCCTTTAATTTTCAAGTAGAAAACGTTCATTTGGCTGATATATTCTCAAACAATAAACTACTCATGAACACAAATGACCAATTACATGTCAAATAGTTTACTTTCGATCTAATTAGTGAGTCTAGTAAATTAATTGAAAGCCCATTGTACTAAAGGACTAGGGTGGGGAGTTATGTTTTGAATGTAAACTTGTTCTATAATGTTTACAAACAATGATTAATATGTAAATAGAGAGTAACTTTTAGCTACTGGGGAAATGTTTTTTTTTTTATATTTTCTTTTTATTAGAGCTTTTTCTTTTCTCTTGATAACATAACAACAGAAAAAAGAAAACCATACAATTTACAAGGACAATAAAAGAGAAAAAAAAAAAAACAGTTATGCAACAATCAAGAGTACATTTCAGAAATAAAATTCAAGAGTATTTACATTAATTCTCCTTCTATCGATTCCAACCTAACTTAGAACCGATATACATTTCACTATTCTTTGGTACACTTAAACAAAAACTTCCTTTATTTCATATATGGGAAATCTCAGGGTTTGTACCTGGAGGGTTGGCGCAGGGGGTGGCTGGGGAAAAAAAAATAAAAAAAAAAAATTTGTCATTAGTATTATAATTATTATTATAGCGGGGGAGATCTAGTCCGTCTAGCTAGTTCGCCCAGCTAATGGGGAAGTTACCATTAAGGATATTTAATTGAAAGAAAATAGATTGCTTAAATGGGAAAAGCATTTGTTTTTGTACTCCCAATGGCATTATTTGTATAACCCTAGTCCACTTGGCAAAAAAGGATTCTATCTGTTTTTCGTTCCAGATCTGGATGTTGTATTGTTCTATTATTATTTGTGTTTCCATACGCTTGGAAAACTCAGTCATACTGGGAGCTGCCGAAGCTTTCCATTTTTCCAATATTAATATCCGCCCAATCATAATAACAGTATTGATTAAGTGGGTATTCCTATACTTTTCTCCTGGACTTACTAAGACAACAATCTGTTGGGATTTTAATAGTATCGGTATATCCATAAATTTATTAAGCCAGAAATTGATTTTGGACCAAAACTGCCTTATCTTTGGACACCACCAGAAGCAATGGAGTAAATCTGCCATATCTGAGCTACATCTGGGACATAAATTACTTGTTGTATACCATCCTGCAAGTTTTTTTGGGGTGATGTAGGTCATATTAATCAATTTAAAATGTGATTCTTTACAGGCATTAGAGGTTTTCGTTTTTTTTGCCAGTAAAAAGCTTGCTTGGATATTTTCCATAGACACCTCAGGGAGCAGACTATTCCATTTAATACATATTGCGTTCATGGACTGATAACCCATGTGACAAATCAGTGTATCATAGAATTTAGTAATTGCGAAATTACCTTTTGAGTAAGCTTGAATATTATCTGTTAAATTACCTAATTCCCAATCTGGGTTATATTTAATTTTGATCGCCTGGAGGAAATGTCTAAGTTGGAGATATGCGAAAAATTCAGATTGGGAGATTCCAAACTCTCTAGTAATCTGGCAGAAAGGTTTAATATGGCCAGTTGAGATATCTATTAATTGGACAAGATATATTAATCCTTGATTCTTCCATTTTGAAAAGATTGATCGACCCAGACCAGCAATGAATTCTGGATTCCCTGTGATCGTTAAATGGTTGGATACATATGGTATTACATTAATCTGTAAACATGTTCTATGCCAGGCGCGAATAATATTACGAAAAGTTATCATATTACAAATGTTAGCTGGTAACTTAGATGGGCAGCAGTGTAAGATCGCATTTAGGGTGAATGGCGAAACCAGATCCGATTCTATTTCTAGTGAAGTCAAATATTCTTTTTTGGTGATCCAGTCTACTGCATACTTAAACAGAGAAACCCAGTTGTAGTATTGAATATTTGGAAATGCCATTCCAGCCATACTTTTGCGCATGGCCAGTTTGTGCATGGACAGTCGTGGTCTTTTGCCTTGCCATATAAAGACAGAGCAAACCCGGTTAAACGCATTTAGATCTTTCCGAGATAATAAGAGGGGGAGATTTTGTAACAAATATAGTAGTTTAGGGAATAAAACCGTTTTGATTAAAGCCACCCGTGCAGAAAGAGATAAGGGTAATTTCATACACTGTTCTAGTTTTTTTTTCCCATAATCAAAGAATTCAGGGAAGTTTAGTGCATACCAGTGTGCAGGGTCTGCACTAAGAACAATACCTAGATATTTTATATTTTTAACTTCTTTGAAGGGATGGCTTCTTATACTATATGGGGTCCTCGCGATCCATAATAACTCTGATTTGGAGGTGTTTATTTTGTACCCTGAAATGGAACTGTAAACATCTATAATGCTTATTAGTTGAGGTATACTCTGTGTTGTATTATTGAGAAAGATAAGCAAGTCATTTGCATATAGAAGGAGAGTCATGCTATTCTTCCCCAGACATATCCCTTTAAGTTCCTGTCTTAGTAAGATCGCTAGGGGTTCCAAAGAGAGGTTAAAAAGAAGAGGCGATAACGGACACCCTTGTCTAGTGCCTCTGTTTAGCTTGAACCTGTCCGACATTTCATCGTTAATAATTAGAGACGAAAAAGGATTCCTATAGATATTAAGAATGAATTGTTGGAAGTGCCCTGTGAGACCAAATTTTGTCAGAGAAGTGAATAAGTGGTCCCAGGTGATCGAGTCGAATGCCTTCTCGGCATCGACTGTAAGGATTGCTGCATCGTTTCTTGAATGGGTTCTTTTTGAGTGTATTTTATTTCGGAACCAGTCCAGCAAGATTGTAACTTTCCGCAAGCTTTTCATTGAGCTACGGCCTGTCATAAATCCCACTTGGTCAGTATGAATTAGGGAGTCAAGATATTTCTGTAATCTCTTTGCTAGGATAGAAGTTATTAATTTATAATCTACATTAAGTAGAGAAATGGGGCGATAAGAAGAGGGATTTTCAGCATCTTTATCTTTTTTCAGAATCAGGGCTATATTTGAAGCTGCAAAGTTACTGGAACAATCTTTTCCGTTCTGGTAATACTCATTAAACAACTTGAACAAAATTGGACTTACTTGATCTTGGAGCATTTTATAAAATTCAGAGGGAAGGAAATCAGGCCCTGGGGCCTTGCTTAACTTAGAGCTTTTAATACTTGCATTAATTTCATCCATAGAAATGGGTTGATTAATATTATTAATTTGCTCCAGAGATAGTTTTGGAGTTTTGATGCTCTGCCAGAATATTTCTTTATTTTCAAAGTGGACCTCCCTTTCTGCATATAGGTCTTGATAAAACTGGTGGAAAACTTTTTTAATGTCTGAGTTGTTAGTGAATCTTTGCTTGTTAGATTGGACTGCCATTATCCTGTTATTTGAATTTTTCTTAGTGAGACGAGCAAGATATTTCGCCGAGTGTCCTGAAAAACCCCCATATAATGCTTTCTGTCTCAGTTCTTTGTTTGCTGTTTGTTGTTTTAGAAATAGATCTCTCTCTGCTTTGGCCTTAACGTACTTATCCCAATTTTGATCACTTACTGATGAAATATATGTCCTGAAGCTATTCTTAAGAGCATTAGCTAATTGATACTCCCTCTGCTTATTCTTACGTTTCCATTTGCACATATACGCCTTTATTTCCCCTCTAAAAAAACATTTAGCGGTCTCCCAAAAGATTTCTATTTTATTTATGTGTGTTTTATTAAAACTGAAAAACTCCGTCCATTTGGACTGTAACCAGTTCTTAAATTTAATATTATGGACCAAGTATTTAGGAAAAAAAAATTTGGAAAAATCATTTGGTCCCTTCTTAAGATTAGATTTGATAACCAATGTTAGGATAGCATGGTCCGAAATGACTATGTCTGCTACTATATTTAGTCCACATATTTTATCTGAAACCAAGAACAGATCGATTCTCGAGAATGTTTTGTGACTTTTCGACTCACAGGTATACATTCTCAAATCCGGGTTTTGTAGACGCCAGATATCTTTGAGATCCAGAGAGTTACAAAAATTTCGCAGCAATCTATTTTCACAAGTTTTTTTACTTTGCTGTCCTTTATCAAGTCTATCCAGCTTAGAGTCCGGAACCATATTGAAATCCCCCGCTATAATTATATTTTCGTTGGAAAATTTAAAAAGTTTTGCACGTAGGTTATCCCAGAATTCCCACTCAGTAGAATTGGGACCATATACATTACATAAAACAAAAGCTGCATTATTAGTTTCTATTTTAATTACTTGAAATCTGCCATCACTATCTTTCTCATCATGGACAACCTTATAACTCAGGTTTTTATTAATTAATATTGCAACCCCTCTCTTTCTTTGGGAACATGAAGTAGCAATCACCTCGCCTACCCATTGAATTTTTAATTTAACTAGTTCTGGGGCTTTAAGATGAGTCTCTTGTAAGCAAAGAATATCAGGTTTTAGTTTCCCAGCCTGTCTAATAATGGATTTTCTTTTGCTGGGGGAGGTTATCCCTCCCACATTCCATGACAGGATTTTTATATCAGAGCCAGGCATATGTTATACAAAAATATCACATAACACCCCCCCCAACACCAGGAAAGGGGAAAAACGAAACAAAACAAAACAAAAAAAAAAAAAAAAAACTCTAATGTGCCCCCCCCCCCGCGCCAGGCATCTCCTGGTGTTGCAGTAAATGTAACATTTCCCCAGTAGCGCCTGGTGGGACTTCCTGTTGGGAGGAGCTGGCGTGTGAAGGCGCCGCTCTGTGCGCAGGTGTTTGTGGCGCAGTGATACAACGCTACCGACCGGTGCTTGCCTTGCCGTTGCTCGCGGAGACTATTATCCTGGCGGAGTGGAATCCCTGAGCCCGGACGTGGAGCTAGCGCTGTGGAAGTCACCGTAAGGCCGAATTTGCTCTGTCGGCTAGAGCCTCCTTCTTGTCGGGTCCCGGTCCTGGTTGCCGGCGGATCCAGGAGCAGAGTCTACAGGAACCATCCTGCTGGTCACCAGCGCGCGCAAAGAGTGCATAATTCGTTGGTGATGGAAGTAAAAAGAAGGTGCCAACGCTGAAGCTGCTGCCTTGAAGTCCCGATTGCTCCCTGGAGGTGTCTGATGTGGCAAAAGGTGTACGTTTTAGGAGAGCAGCAATTTGGCCCAGGAGTATACGATAGTGGAGGTCCTAACCGCAAGTATTCACTGTTTTGGCTATACATCGCCTAAAAAGGCAACTGAAATGCTTGTATGACTCTGAACCTGCTTATATTTAATAGTCTGACATTTGTGTGGTGCCTGTGACTGGGGCCTTAGCGCTTCTCCCTACCCCGCCAAACACGTTTCCAGCTGTGTTAAAAGTACAGGCGCTTGGACATACTCAAAAGTTGCAAGTAGAAGTTTAAGCTGTTCCCTTTAAGTTGTGTTGTCATTGAGAATATCCAAGCTCAAAGGAGAAGTATTACTATTATTTACCTCGCTTGGCGTGCCAGGGAACAAGACTAACACCTTTAATTCTAGGAACGTTTTACTTTCCAGCAACATTGCAACAAAAGGAAAAGACTCCTGACTGGGAGAAACTAATTCTACCTGTTTATTTAAGTGTGCTGCCTTTCAGTATATGGCCTGCTGTTGTCAGTTATAAGCAATGCATTGATTATAAGTATCAGAGTGCTAGTAATCACCATTTGGCAAGCATCTGGTGCAGGAAGGCAATAGAAAACTGTAATTGTAATTATTGTAGCTGGTTAAGCACTAAAGAAAGTATCCCCTAAAGGTTGCAAAGGATCCCAAGATATACCTATGTTTGTAATAATAGAAGAATTATTTTGTTACATATAAGTTACTGATGTTGGTTTCCCTTAAAGTGTGTACCTATGTACTTCATGCTGTAGTGTCAAGCTAGTACTCTCAGTAACAACACGTGAGGAACTGAAAAAAAAAAAAAAAATTCTCTCTTCTTTTTCCTTTTACATTTTCTTGTTGTCACACTGTGGTAATAGAACTCAAGCAAAATTTAGATAGCAACAAATTGGAAAGGAACAAGGGCTGAATCACTTGAGCACGCCTTTTTTCTTTTTTTTCTTTTTTTTCACTTCCTTTTCCTCTTTTTTTTTTTTTTTTTCTTTTTTACTTTTTTCACCTTGTTTTCTTTCTTTCCTTCTAATTTTTCTCCTACACCACTATATCACATGGAAAGATTTGTATCACATTCCAAGGCAAACTCCCCGATAATGCCACCTAAACACAAAGAAAAAAAAAACACTAGACAAAATGACACTAGTATCTCACTGGATTCCTCACATAACACAGTTTTAAACCCTGACTCACCTAACCTACTCAGCCAAATAGCTGGAATTATTAATCCACAGTTTGATTCATTAAAGATAGAGATAACCACATTAACCAATGAGGTAAGGCAGTTCCATACTAGGCTTGAAGAAGCAGAAAATAGGATCTCGGATTTGGAAGACAGGGTTAATAACCAAGACCATCTTACTATATTACATCAAAACAAGTTAGACGAGTTACAGACTAGAGTCGAAGAGATAGAGGATCGCGCGCGCCGTAATAATTTTAGGATAATAGGGTTACCAGAATCTGATAAGTATCAAGATCTAATTGCCTTTGCCTCTACCATGCTTCCTGAGATATTAAATTGCCCAAATAACAGCCCAATTAGAATTGAGCGTGCACACAGAGTAGGGCCTACACGCCTAAGTAAAGATGGAAACCCGAGACCAAGAGCGGTGATAGTTAAAGTAGCGTATTTTCAAGATAAGGTTAACCTTTTCCGATGTTATAGAAAGAAATACCCACTGACAATAGACCAACACAAGATTCTTTTATTTTCAGATTTTTCTATAGAAACCTTAGGTAAACGTAGGGAAATGTCCCCATTTTGCTCAAAACTCATACAGGCTAATTATAATGCCAGGTTGCTGTACCCAGCAAAAATTGCAGTGATGTTAAATGGTGAAGTCAAGACACTAAAAGACCCTAAGGAAGCTCAATGTTTTTTTAACAGAAAATAAGATCATCTAGTATATGGTCTTAGTATAATTATGCTTAAAAGACATTGTATTTAAATGTTTTGCTTTGACTGTGTTTGGTCCTCTTTTAATTTTTTTCCTTTTTGATTCTGATATTTCTACATTTAAAATTTATGCTTGAGAACCTCCACTTGTTGCTCAGGGAGGCTTTGGCTGCTCTGAATGAATGTGTACAATCGCAGGGCCAGAGAAATTGTGTAGACTGGATAAATAATATGCAGTGCCGGTGTGTACTGATGTTTTTCCAATACCTAAAGAGGTTTACTAAAAAATTTTTAATAAGGAATGGGATAGACCAGGTGTGCCGTTCTCTTCCCCTCCTATTTTTTAGAAGAATGTTTTCTAATAGTTACCACCACACGGGACTTCTGGCAGACAGTTCCTAAGGTGGAGAGAAGAGTTTCTACTCTAGCTAAGCGTACCACAACCTCTGACGAGGACAGTTGTGCTTTTTAGATCCAATGGATAAAAAATGTTTATTCAACAGGGTTTTATCCTGAAGCCCCTTGCATACATTGCTTCTGTCACTGCTGCTGCGGCGTTCTGGGTTGAGTCTCTTGATGAGGCTTTACAGTTAAGCGACTCCATTGAATGAATATATTTGACAAGCTTATGCTAGCCAATTCCTTTGTTTTCTGATGCCTTGTTCATTTGACTAGACTAACGGCTAAGAATTCTGTTTTTTACTATACTGGCGCGCAGAGCGCTATGGCTTATATCATGGTCAGCTGTCGTGACTTTAATAAATAAGCTACTTAACTTCCCTTCAAGGGGCAGACCCTATTCGGGCCTGGTTTGAAGGAGATTATTGCTTATATCACTGGAGGAAAAGGTCATGCCCTTCCTCAGGATAGGTCCAAATCAAGGGCCAAAAAAAAAAAAAAAAAAAGGTCTAATTTTCGTGCCTTTTAAAAACTTCAGGGCAGGTGTGGCATCCTCTTCCTCTAAGGCAAAACAAGAGGGAATTTTTGCTCAGTCCAAGGCGGTCTGGAGACAATCGGACCTGGAACAAAGATAAGCAGGCCAAGGAGCCTGCTGCTGCCTCTAAGGCAGCATGAAGGAACGGACCCCTATCCGGTAACGGATCCTATAGGGGGCAGACTTTCATTCTTTGCCCAGGCGTGGGCAAGAGATGCCCAGGATCCCTAGGCATTGGAATTTATATCCCAGAGATATCTTCTGGATTTCAAAGATTCCCCCCCAAAAAAAGGGGAGATTTCGCCTTTCACAATTATCTGCAAACCAGATAAAGAAGGAGGCATTCTTACATTGTGTACGAGATCCATCCAGTTCCAAGAGAGGAACAGGGACAGAGTTTTTACTCAAATCTGTTTGTGGTTCCCAAGGAGAGGGAACCTTCAGACCTATTTTGGATCTAAAGATCTTAAACAAATTCCTCAGAATTCCGTCATTTAAGATGGAAACTATTCGTACCATCTTAACTATGATCCAGGAGAGTCAATAGAGGACTACAATGGATTTGAAGGATGCTTATCCTCACATTGTGATGCATAAAGATCACCATCGTTTTTCAGGTTTGCCTTTCTAGACAGGCATTACCAGTTTGTAGCTCTTTCCTTTGGGATATCTACAGCCCCAAGAATCTTTATGGAGGTTCTGGGGTCGCTTTGGCGGTCCTTAGACCGCGGGGCATAGAAGTGGCCCCTTATTTAGACGACATCCTGATGCAGGCGTCAAACATCCAAATTGCCCAGTCTCATACGGACGTAGTACTGGCATTTCTGAGATCACATGGGTGGAAAGTGAACAAGGAAAGAGTTCTCTATCCCCAATCTCAAGGGTTTCCCTCCTAGGGACTCTGATAGATTCTGTAGAAATGAAAATTTACCTGACTGAGTCCAGGTTGTCAAAGTTTCTAAATTTCTGCCGTGTTTTTTCATCCCATCCGGGCCCTTCGGAGGACATAGTACCGTTTGCACGTCTACATTTCAGACCGCTGCAACTATGCATGCTCAGTCAGAGGAACGGGGATTACACAGATTTGTCCCCCTGTTAAACCTGGACCAAGAGACCAGAGATTCTCTTCTCTGGTGACTGTCGGGTCCATCTGTCCAAGGGTATGACCTTCCGCAGGTCAGATGGGACAATTGTTACAATAGATGCCAGCCTTTTAGGTTGGGATGCAGTCTGGAACTCCCTGAAGGCTCAGGGATAGTGGACTTAGGAGGAGACCCTCCTTCTAATAAATATTCTGGAACTGGGAGTGATATTCCATGCTCTTCAGACATGGCCTCAGTTAGCAACTCTGAGGTACATCATACTCAGTCGGACAATATACACGACTGTGGCTTACATCAGCCATCAAGGGGGAACAGAAGTTCCCTAGCGATGCTAGAAGTCTTACAATAATTCACTGGACAGAGACTCACTCTTGTCTATCAGCTATCCATATCCCAGGTGTTGAGAACTGGGAGGTGGATTTTCTAAGTCGTCAGACTTTTCTTCCGGGGGAGTGGGATTTCCTCCGGAGGTCAAGACCAAGCAGGAGAGGGCTTTGGTGTTTTTGACAGCGCCTGCGTAGCCACGCAGGACCTGGTATGCAGATCTGGTGGACATGTCATCCTTTCCATCACGGTCTCTGCTTCTGAGACAGGTCCCTCTACCTCAGGGTCCTTTCAACCATCTAAATAGAATCAATCTGAGATGGACTGCCTGGAGACTGAACGCTTGATGTTATCAAAGCATGGCTTCTCCGAGTCAGTCATTGATACCTTAATACAGACATGAAAGCCTGTCTCTAGGAAAATTGAACATAGATATGGTGTAAATATCTGATTGTTATGAATCCAAGGGTTACTCATGGAGTAAAGTCTGGATTCCCAGGATATTATCTTTTCTCCAAGATGTTTTTGAGAAAAGGGTTCTCAGCTAATTCCTTAAAAGGAACAGATTTTTACTCTGTCTATTTTTTTGCACAAGCGTCTGGCAGGTATTCTAGACGTTCAGGCATTTGGTCAGGCTTTGGTTAGATCCAAGCCTGTGTTTAAAACTGTTGCTCCGCCATGGAGCTTAAACCTGATTCTTAAGGTTCTTCAAGAAGTTCCGTTTGAACCTTTTTTGTTCCATAGATATCAATCTTTATCTTGGAAAGTTCCTTTTGGGTAGCTAATTCCTCGACTCGTAGAGTCTCCAAGTTATCTGTGTTACAATGTGATTCTCCTTATCTGGTCCTTCGTACGGATAAGGTAGACCTGCGTACCAACCTGGGTTTTTTCCTAAGGTGGTATCTAACAAGTACATCACTCAAGAGATAGTTGTTCCATGCTTGTATCCTAATCCTTCCTCAAAGAAGGAACGTCTATTACACAATATTGGACGTGGTTTGTGCTTTAAAGTTTTACTTACAAGCTACTACAGTTTTCATCAAACGTTCACCTTGTTTGTTGTCTATTCTGGACAGAGGAGAGGTCAAAAGACTTCAGCAGCCTCTCTGTCTTTTTGGTTAAAAAGCATAATTCATTTAGCTTATGAGACTGCTGGACAGCAGCCTCCTGAAGGGATTACAGCTCATTCTAGCTGTGGTTTTCACTTGGGCCTTTTTTAAATGTGGCTTCTGTTGAACAGATTTACAAGACGGAGTCTTGGTCTGCGCTTCATACTTTTCAAATTTAACAAATTTGATACCTTGCTTCTTCGGAGGCTATTTTTGGGAGAAAGGGTTTTTTACAGGCAGTGGTAACTTCCGTTTAAGTACCTGCCTTGTCCCTCCCATCATCCGTGTACTTTAGCTTTGGTATTGGTATTCCATAAGTAATGGATGATCCGTGGACTGGATACACTTAACAAGAGAAAACATAATTTATGCTTTCCTGATAAATTTATTTCTCTTGTAGTGTATCCAGTCCACGGCCCGCCCTGTCACTTTAAGGCAGGTAATTTTTTCATTTGAACTACAGTCACCACTGCACCCTATGGTTTTTCCTTTCTCTGCATGTTTTCGGTCGAATGACTGAATATGGCAGTTAGGGGAGGAGCTATATAGCAGCTTTGCTGTGGGTGGACTCTTGCAGCTTCCTGTTGGGAAGGAGAATATATTCCATAAGTAATGGATGATCCGTGGACTGGATACACTACAAGAGAAATAAATTTATCAGGTAAGCATAAATTATGTTTTTAATCCTGAAAGCCGCTCCAGCGATTCTCCCGGCTGTCGGAAGCCTCTTCTTACGTCAGAAATGACGAATCCAGCTTCCTCCAATCACGGCTTTCCCCTGGGGGGGATCATGGCCTGATGCAACGTTGTGATTGGAGGAAGCCGGATTCGTCATTTTGGACCCGCGAAGAGGAATCACTGCAACGGCTGTCAGGATTAAAAGGTAGGGGTTTTTTTTTAAGAAAAGTGAAATGTCAATTTTGATGAATAAGAGTGCCCTTGTTTTTAATAGGTTTATTAAAAACTGGGCACTAATGCATCCAAATTGACCTTCACTTTAAAGGGACAGTAAACGTGTCTAATCACACCGAGCCCGATTCCGGCATTCAACTACATGTAGCGTGCTCCCACAGTAGGTAAAACTGTTGGCTGATTTGCCTAGCAACAGAGTGTCGCTACATGTAGTTGAATGGCGCAATCAGGCTTCCTGTGATTAGACATTGAGGCTCTATTTAAAAGAAACTGCCAAGCAGAAAACAGCTTTGCTTAGGACTTCAAAATAGGTATTTTGTAGAATATTTTCACATGAATGGCTATCCTTATGTTACATAATTCTGCACGTTTTCTGTCTCTTTAATTATATTTTGATGTTCTAAATTTGAGGCTAAACAATGTAATTTGCTATTTACATCATTTTAAATTTGAATTGACAACATTTTCATATGGTCTCTTGCAGTTGAACTGGCAATGATAATGGACCGTTTATATGGAGGTGTCTGCTATGCTGGCATTGATACAGATCCGGAACTGAAGTATCCAAAGGGAGCTGGCAGAGTGGCTTTCTCCAATCAGCAGAGTTATATTGCTGCTATAAGTGCTCGCTTTGTACAGCTTCAGCACAATGACATTGACAAACGAGTAAGGAAATATATATATATATTTAGTTAGTTCAGCAAAAAAATTTCTAGTTAATCTCTTTATATTAATTTAATCTTAAACTCTTATTTGTAATACTTTAATGTTGTATATTGTATTCCAAGCCAAAAAAAAACAAAAGTTTGAAATTCACTGATTTACAGAATTAGTAGACACAAGTGATAGCTTTAACTTTGTTTAAGGTTTTTATTGTTTAAACACAAGAAAGCCTTCTGGAAGTTCATATGCACAGAGACCTTTTTTACGAACACATTACAACTGAATCTGAATTAGAGCAAGCATTTATTTTTGTATGTTCTTAAATATGTAAAGACACACAGAGTTTACAAGAAGGCTATTCACAAAACATCAGCGTTAGCAATTTAATTGCCTCTTCTGTGCTATATTGTACAATTCAACTTTTCCTTAATGTCAGAAAGAAAGTAAAGTTCACCTATAACCTTTTGATTATTTCAACATTTAGCATGCTTTAGTGGAATCCTGCCTATCGCAGTATTTATTTTGGCCCATCACTTATTGCTTTTTTCATTCACAAGATGTGCGATTGCGCTGCCTGTAAGTTTATATTGCAGTTTGGACAGAATTATCTATATAGCAATATTGCAGACTGTGCATCCAACATGTTATACATTATACAGAGCTAGTTGTGTTTTCATTATTGATTCTTCTATAACGTATATATTATGTATTTAATTTTTATTACTTGATTCATTGTTTTTTCACACTGTCACTTTGACACTGATACTATGTATATTCACATTTGTTTTTGGCAAGCTGTAAGACAATCTTATTATTTATTATGCACCTTGACAATAGTATATGTCACTTCTGGCATTGTGTAAGACTAGAAATTCACTAATGATGCCGGGGAACGGCAGTGAATGGGGTTTGAGTAATGAGGGCGTGAGTTATCATGATTGTACATAATACATATATATATATATATATATATATATATATATATATATATATATATATATATATATACTGTATTTACACACACATACGTTATATAAGATCAAAATAAAAAATTTAGATTTGTAGTTCACAGCTGCAAGGCCTAGAATGGATCCAGTTGCACCAAGCTAAATTTTAGGTGTGGCCAGTTGGGGGCACCTATTGTTGTCTTGCAGATTCTAATTTAGTGTGCCATGACCTAATTTTAAGGTGCCAGTGATGCAATCTCTTGCACCTGGGTTTGTGGAGCTCTGCAATGGGCAGTTCAAAGGGTTTCGTTCCTAATTAGACTGTATCAGAGACGCACAGACCTGGTTTGAGTAATTACTTTTCTCTAAATGGAAAAACAAAAATTTAAGCCTGCCCTTAATTAATTTGCAGACATTTAGCGTAACTAGGTCACAGGTTCTATAGACATGAAATTTGGTTATTCGTAGGCCTCACTTTACAAGTTCCTTAGAATTGCAGCAGAAACTAGTTTCCACATAGTGATTCTTCCATTTGGTCTGAAAATAACCTTTATTTACAAAATTATTTTGGTATTATTGCTTGTCCGTTAAGAAAGGAAATGCACATTTTTATCATTTGGATGACATCCTTATAGTTGCACAATCCTTATAAGAAGCCAGGAATGTGTTGATGATGTATTTCGTAGCAGAATGGCTGGATTTTGAATCTATATAAAATGAATGCCAAGTCATATGAGTATTTTTCTTGAAACAATGTTCCAGACACAGCAGGTGAAGATTGATATAATCCAGTACAAGTTAATAAAGTAAGATCAAAATCTTAAAGGAACAATTATCATTTTTATGTGTATATTATCTCAAAATACATACTTGGATCATAATTTAATAAACGTTTAAATTTTCCTCTTTTTATTGAAATAAATGTTCTCTTTTACAATTTTGTGGTGGTTTTGGCTTCCCCATTTGGCCACACACTGCTCTTGAGCATTATTTTTTTATTTTCTTACTCACTGCACAATTAAATAAATCCGGAGTGAACGATCACCTCATCAGTATTATCTAATGCAGGTGCGCTTTCAGACCAATACTGAGCTGATGCGCATGCTCAAACCCTCCACTCCAAACCAGGAAGGAAAAAAAAATGGAATGCTATGCGAGTGGCATAGCACTGTAATCTTCTCGTGGCACAGTAGTTCTGTTGGCTCCTCAAGTGATATTAACCCCTTGGCTGTTAACGACCAAATTTGTATGTAAAATAACGTGTATATATATATATTATTGTGCATCAAAAGAATATAATTTTCTCTTGTTAAGTGTGTTCAGTCCACGGGTCATCCATTACTTATGGGATATATTCTCCTTCCCAACAGGAAGTTGCAAGAGGATCACCCAAGCAGAGCTGCTATATAGCTCCTCCCCTCACATGTCATATCCAGTCATTCTCTTGCAACCCTCAACAAAGAAGGAGGTCGCAAGAGGAGCTGGAGTTTTTACTTAAACTTTTGATTGAAGAATAGTTATTTTAAATGGCACCGGAGTGTGCTGTTTTTCTATCTCAGGCAGTATTTGGAAGAAGAAACTGCCTGCGTTTTTTTTTCTATGATCTTAGCAGGCGTAACTAAGATCCACTGGCTGTTCTCGACATTCTGAGGAGTGGGGTAACTTCAGAAACTGGGAATAGCATGCGGGGTCCTCCGCAAATGAGGTATGTGCAGTACATTATTTTCTGGGAATGGAATTGACTAAGAAAATACTGCTGTTACCGTATGATGTAAGTACAGCCTTAAATGCAGTAGTGGCAACTGGTATCAGGCTGTTAAATGTATGCGCAGTCGAGTTATTTTCTAGGGACTAGAATTTGACTGAGAAAATACTGTTAAAACTGAAATAATACTTAAGCCTTATCTGCAGTGGTAGCGACTGGTAGCAGGCTTAGTGATAACTTTGCATGACATTGGAAAATGTTGTTTTTTAATAAAACGTTTACTGGCATGTTATTCGTTTTTGTGAGGTACTTTGGTGATAAATCTCTTTGGGCATGATTTTTTTCCACATGGCTAACATATATTTTCTGCATGGAAACAGTTATATCAGGGCTCCCACTGTTGTAATAGGAGTGGGGATGGACCTTGTTTTAGCGCCTTGTTGCGCAGTTAAAATTCTAGCACAGTCTTCCTGCTTCTTCCTCCTTGATCCAGGACGTCTCTAGAGAGCTCAGGGGTCTGCAAAATTCATTTTTTGAGGGAGGTAATCAGTCACAGCAGATCTGTGACAGTGTGCTTGACTGTGATTAAAAGCGTTAAATCTTAATTGATATCCGTTTTATCCGTTTTGGGTATTGAGGGGTTAATCATCCTTTTGCTAATGGGTGCAATCCTCTGCTAATAATACACTTCTTGTTAAGAATTGTTTAATTATATCTGTATTTTTGAAGCGCTGCAGCGTTTTTTATATTGCTTGTAAACTTATTGAAAGTGATTTCCAAGCTTGCTAGTTTCATTGCTAAGTCGGTTTAAACATGTCTGATTCAGAGGAAACTGTTTGTTCATCATGTTCAAATTGTATTGATATTGCTTTGAATAAAAGTCAATCTGTACCGATAGAGAAACTATCACCAGACAACGAGGGGGAAGTTATGCCGCCTAACTCGCCTCACGTGTCAGTACCTGCGTCTCCCGCTCGGGAGATGCGTAGGATTGAGACGCCAAGTACATCTAGGCCCTTACAAATCACTTTACATGATATGGCTAATGTTATGAAAGAAGTATTATATAATATGCCCGAATTAAGGGGCAAGCGCGATAGCTCTGGGTTAAGGACAGAGCGCGCTGATGACACGAGAGCCATGTCTGATACTGCGTCACAATTTGCAGAACATGAGGACGGTGAGCTTCATTCTGTCGGTGACGGTTCTGATCCGGGGAAATTTCAAATTTTAAATTTAAGCTTGAGAACCTCCAGAGAAAATGTGTAGGTTGGATAGATACTATGCGGTACCGGTGTGTACTGACGTCTTTCCTATACCAAAAAGACTTACAGAAATTATTAGTAAGGAGTGGGATAGACCCGGTGTGCCTTTTTCCCCTCCCCCGATATTTAGAAAAATGTTTCCTATAGACGCCACCACACGAGACTTATGGTCCCTAAGGTGGAGGGAGCAGTTTCTACTTTAGCCAAGCGTACCACTATCCCGGTGGAGGATAGCTGTGCTTTCTCAGATCCAATGGATAAAAAATTAGAGGGTTATCTTAAGAAAATGTTTGTTCAACAGGGTTTTATATTGCAGCCTCTTGCATGCATTGCGCCTGTCACGGCTGCAGGGGCATTCTGGTTTGAGTCTCTGGAAGAGGCGATTCGCACAGCGCCATTGGATGAGGCTTTGAGCAAAGTTAGAACCCTTAAGCAAGCTAATGCGTTTGTTTCAGATGCCGTAGTACATCTAAACAAACTTACGGCTAAAAATTCCGGATTCGCCATACAGGCGCACAGAGCGCTCTGGCTTAAATCCTGGTCAGCGGATGTAACTTCCAAGTCTAAGCTACTTAACATTCCTTTCAAAGGGCAGACCTTATTCGGGCCCGGCTTGAAGGAAATTATTGCTGACATTACGGGAGGTAAGGGCCACGCCCTTCCTCAGGACAGGGCCAAACCAAAGGCCAAACAGTCTAATTTTCGTGCCTTTCGTAACTTCAAGGCAGGAGCAGCATCAACTTCCTCCGCTCCAAAACAGGAAGGAACTACTGCTCGTTACAGACAGGGTTGGAAAGGCAACCAGTCATGGAACAAGGGCAAGCAGGCCAGAAAGCCCACTCCCGCCCCTAAGACAGCATGAAGACAGGGCCCCCTATCCGGAGACGGATTTAGTGGGGGGCAGACTTTCTCTCTTCGCCCAGGCTTGGGCAAGAGATGTGCAGGATCCCTGGACGTTGAAGATTATATCTCAGGGATACCTTCTGGATTTCAAAACCTCTCCTCCACAAGGGAGGTTCCATCTATCGAGGTTATCAACAAACCTAGTAAAGAGAGAGGCATTTCTACAATGTGTACAAGATCTCTTAATCATGGGAGTGATCCACTCAGTTCCGCGATCGGAACAGGGACAAGGATTTTACTCAAATCTATTTGTGGTTCCCAAAAAAGAGGGAACCTTCAGACCAATCTTGGACTTAAAGATCTTAAACAAATTCCTAAGGGTACCATCGTTCAAGATGGAAACCATTGGAACCATCCTACCCATGATCCAAGAGGGTCAATATATGACCACAGTGAACTTAAAGGATGCTTACCTTCACATACCGATTCACAAAGATCATTATCGGTACCTAAGGTTTGCCTTTCTAGACAGGCATTACCAGTTTGTGGCTCTTCCCTTCGGGTTAGCCACGGCCCCGAGAATTTTTTCGAAGGTTCTGGGCTCACTTCTGGTGGTACTAAGACCACGAGGCATAGCGGTGGCTCCGTACCTAGACGACATTCTGATACAAGCGTCAAGTTTTCAGAATGCAAAGTCTCATACAGAGATAGTTCTAGCATTTCTGAGGTCGCATGGGTGGAAAGTGAACGTGGAAAAGAGTTCTCTGTTACCACTCACAAGGGTTCCTTTTCTAGGGACTCTTATAGATTCTGTAGAGATGAAGATTTACCTGACGGAGTCCAGGTTATCAAAGATTCTCGATGCTTGCCGTGTCCTTCATTCCGTTCCAAGCCCATCAGTAGCTCAGTGCATGGAGGTAATCTGCTTAATGGTCGCGGCAATGGACATAGTGCCATTTGCGCGCCTGCATCTCAGACCGCTGCAACTATGCATGCTCAGTCAATGGAACGGGGATTACTCAGATCTGTCCCCTTTGCTAAATCTGGACCAGGAGACCAGAGATTCTCTTCTCTGGTGGTTGTCTCCGGTTCATCTGTCCAAAGGAATGACCTTTCGCAGACCAGATTGGACGATTGTAACAACGGATGCCAGCCTTCTAGGCTGGGGAGCAGTCTGGAATTCCCTGAAGGCTCAGGGATCGTGGACTCAGGAGGAGAAACTCCTTCCAATAAACATTCTAGAATTAAGAGCAATATTCAATGCTCTTCTAGCTTGGCCTCAGTTAGCAAAACTGAGGTTCATCAGATTTCAGTCAGACAATATCACGACTGCGGCTTACATCAATCATCAAGGGGGAACCAGGAGTTCCCTAGCGATGTTGGAAGTCTCGAAGATAATTCGCTGGGCAGAGTCTCACTCTTGCCACCTGTCAGCGATTTACATCCCAGGCGTAGAGAACTGGGAGGCGGATTTCCTAAGTCGCCAGACTTTTCATCCGGGAGAGTGGGAACTTCACCCGGAGGTATTTACTCAACTGATTCGTCGTTGGGGCAAACCGGATCTGGATCTCATGGCATCTCGCCAGAACGCGAAGCTTCCTTGTTACGGATCCAGGTCCAGGGACCCGGGAGCGGTGCTGGTAGATGCATTAGCAGCCCCTTGGGTTTTCAACATAGCTTATGTGTTTCCACCATTTCCGTTGCTACCTCGACTGATTGCCAGGATCAAACAGGAGAGGGCATCGGTAATTCTGATAGCGCCTGCGTGGCCACGCAGGACCTGGTATGCAGACCTAGTGGACATGTCGTCCTGTCCACCATGGTCTCTTCCTCTGAGGCAGGACCTTCTAATTCAGGGTCCTTTCAACCATCCAAACCTAATTTCTCTGAGGCTGACTGCCTGGAAATTGAACGCTTGATTCTATCAAAGCGTGGGTTTTCGGATTCGGTTATTGATACATTAATACAGGCTCGGAAACCTGTGACCAGAAAAATTTACCATAAGATATGGCGTAAATATTTATATTGGTGCGAATCCAAGAGTTACTCATGGAGTAAGGTTAGGATTCCTAGGATATTGGCTTTTCTACAAGAGGGTTTAGAAAAGGGTTTATCCGCTAGTTCGCTAAAGGGACAGATTTCAGCTCTGTCTATTCTTTTACACAAACGTCTGGCAGAGAATCCAGACGTCCAGGCCTTTTGTCAGGCTTTGGCTAGAATTAAGCCTGTGTTTAAAGCTGTTGCTCCTCCGTGGAGCTTAAACTTGGTTCTTAAAGTTCTTCAGGGTGTTCCGTTTGAACCCCTTCATTCCATTGATATTAAGCTTTTATCTTGGAAAGTTTTGTTTTTGATGGCTATTTCCTCGGCTCGAAGAGTCTCTGAGTTATCTGCCTTACATTGTGATTCTCCTTATCTGATCTTTCATTCAGACAAGGTAGTACTGCGTACTAAACCTGGGTTTTTACCTAAGGTTGTTTCTAACAGGAATATCAATCAAGAGATTGTTGTTCCATCTTTATATCCTAATCCTTCTTCAAAGAAAGAACGTCTTTTGCATAATCTAGACGTGGTCCGTGCTCTGAAGTTCTACTTACAGGCAACTAAAGATTTTAGACAAACTTCTTCTCTGTTTGTCGTTTACTCTGGACAGAGGAGAGGTCAAAAGGCTTCGGCTACCTCTCTCTCTTTTTGGCTTCGTAGCATAATACGTTTAGCCTATGAGACTGCTGGACAGCAGCCTCCTGAAAGAATTACAGCTCATTCCACTAGAGCTGTGGCTTCCACCTGGGCCTTTAAGAATGAGGCCTCTGTTGAACAGATTTGCAAGGCTGAAACTTGGTCTTCACTTCATACTTTTTCCAAATTTTACAAATTTGACACTTTCGCTTCTTCGGAGGCTGGTTTTGGGAGAAAGGTTCTACAGGCAGTGGTTCCTTCTGTTTAATGTTCCTGCCTTGTCCCTCCCATAATCCGTGTACTTAGCTTTGGTATTGGTATCCCATAAGTAATGGATGACCCGTGGACTGAACACACTTAACAAGAGAAAACATAATTTATGCTTACCTGATAAATTTATTTCTCTTGTAGTGTATCCAGTCCACGGCCCGCCCTGTCTTTTTAAGGCAGGTTCTAAATTTTAAAATTATAACTCCAGTCACCACTGCACCTTATAGTTTCTCCTTTCTCGTCTTGTTTCGGTCGAATGACTGGATATGACATGTGAGGGGAGCAGCTATATAGCAGCTCTGCTTGGGTGATCCTCTTGCAACTTCCTGTTGGGAAGGAGAATATATCCCATAAGTAATGGATGACCCGTGGACTGAACACACTACAAGAGAAATAAATTTATCAGGTAAGCATAAATTATGTTTTTATATAATTTTGGCACTTTTATTATAAAATAATGGATCAAATTTGGTTACTGATCCTCGCTCGTTATTGTCAAGGGGGTAATATTTTTTTGCGTATTTAGAATTTAACCAAACTCTTCCTTCTAGTACTGTAAACAGTGGATCGCTATAACATTCTTATAACGATCCACTGTTTACATTTCACAGTCCAGTAACAGAGCGAGTGATGCTAAAGGTCCAGCGTGAGTGCGCGTTAGGAGTAGGCTTATATGGAGTGTAGCCAAACCGCCCACTTGAGCTAGAAACAAAAAAAAATAAGTAATGGTGAGTTAGGAAAGAGGGTGGATAGGAATCAGAAAAAAAAGTTTCTGGTAAAAATATTAAATGTCTTAAGTCAGTGGTCGACAAATCTTTTCAAAATTTAGGAGCCAGTATAAATATTTCTGAGCCAGGCAGTGGTATTTGTATATAGATATTTGGAGAATCACCCAAAACGTTTGGAGCCAGGGGTAAAATTCTAGGAGCCAGTGGCTCCCTGGCTCTTGGGTTTGTCAAGCCCTGTCTTTAAAGGGACAGTCTACACCAGAAAATGTATTTTAAAAGATAGATAATCCCTTTATTACCCATTCCCTAGTTTTGCATTACCAACACAGTTATATTAATACACGTTATACCTCAGCGATTATCTTGTATCTAAGCCTCTGCAAACTGCCCCTTATTTCAGTTCTTTTGACAGACTTGCATTTTAGCCAATCAGTGCAGGCTCCTAGGAACTCCACGTGTGTGAGCACAGTGTTATCTATATGAAACACATGAACTAACATCCTCTACTGGTGAAAAACTGTCAAAATGCCCTGAGCTAAGAGGCAGCCTTCAAGGGCTTAGAAATTAGCATATGAACCTCCTAGATTTAGCTTTCAACTAAAAATACCAAGAGAACAAAGCAAAATTGTTGATAGAAGTAAATTGGAAAATTGTTTAAATGACATGCCCTATCTGATTGAGTTTGTTTGGAGTAGACTGTCCCTTTAAGTAGATTAGATATATTGCAGCCGTACCAATTTATATTTATAAATGAAGGTATAACTAATATTCTACATTAAAACTGATAATTTACTGTAAGACATGGCTCGTCATCATGAAGGAAACCCAGCAGATGCCCAAGTCAAACTGTGTCAAGTAATGGTGTTCCAGTGGAGCAATTTCCGTTATCTTGTATAGACCACTCACTTTTAAAATACATAGTAGTATATCCTCCTTACTATAGCCTCTAGTCAAACTCAATCTAAGCTTCTTTTATAGTACCATAGAAACTGTTGCATCCATAATATATATTGCTTTACTAGTACAGCCAGTCTCACACTGAATCATTTGTAATCACAGATATGAAAATAAGAAGCACATTTTTGAAAATAGTTAAGCATTTTGCTACATCATTAAGCAAAAGAAGACAAGAGGCTTGTGTCTGACTTTATTGGGAAAGATGATGTTTTCTGGGCAATGGATCTTCTGCAATGTGTACAGCAGTTCAAGAATCCCCTGGATGTAGGCATTGTCATTTTTGAATCCAATAGGTTTCTTGTTGTCGTAACCTCAATAATCTATTGTTTTCAGTCTGGGGGTTCCAATCTATAATGTATTTTTAACAATCTTGGATCATTGCCATGGTGTTCTATGAAATTAAGGGGTACACAATGTCTAAAAATATACATATTTGCACATCCCAATTCAAAAGGATCACATGAAATTTGAGGTTTGCCCTTCTAGAAAGGGACTACTAGTTTAAGAGCTATGACTAGGCTGGTGCATAAATGTGCAAAATATCTCTCTGGTTCCTTTCTGGGGTCTTTAATAGACTCTAGAATCCAAAATACTGTACAAAAGCCTAGAAACATTTTTTTTCAGTTCCAATTGAACAATGCCATACCAGTGGTTTATGTCACTCATCAGAGTGGAACTTGCTTTTCGTTGGTGTTGTGGGGGAGGAGACCCATCAGAGTGTGATCTTGGTGATTTCATGTTTCTGGAGTCATCATCTCAGTTTCCAGAGACTTTGGGGTAAAGGTCCTTACATTAGGAGGTTTTTTAGACCATACTGGGAAGGCCAGAAATAGATCTAATGGCCTCTCATGGGAATCACAAGCTTCCCCATTATTGTGTCAGATCTCGCAATTGGCTGGGAATTCTGAAGGATGCCTTAGTAGTAGTACCTTGGTCCTTTTAAGCTGATTTACATCTTTCCTTCTCTTGTGCTTCTCCCCAGAGTGATAGCCAGAGTCAAGCCGGAAAGGGCTTCAGTGATTCTCATTGTTACAGTTTGGTCCAGCAGAGCCTATTTACTGGTAGCTCAGATATCTTCTTGGCCACCATAACAAATTCCTCTCAAGACACAGCTTTTTTTTCTCATTGGCCTTTTCTTTGGATCTTACCTTTTGGTGGCCTGTTGATTAAATATATGATTTTTTCCTATAGAGGCTTGTCTCACAAAATTATTCAATCCTTGATTCACGTGGCAAAGACCATTGCCAGACATATTTTATCATAAGTTCTGGAAAACGTATCTGGCTTGGTGTGCAGCTGAGAATTATTGTTGGAAGCTGAATCATTTCTCCATGATAAATTGGGAAAGGTCTTTCTGTCCAGTTCTCTGAATGGTCATATTTCTGCCTCATCTTTGTTTTTTCATACTACAATCAGGCTTTGATCTTTTATCAAACCTGTCATTCAACCTTTGACTTGGAGCCTACATTTGTTAATGAGGGTGCTTTTGGCCTTTTGAACCTATGCATAGTCTAGATCTTGAACTCTTGACCTGGAAGATTCTCTTTCTTATAGACATTTATTCTATTTTGAGTCAGAGCTTTCAACCCTGCCTTGTAAGCCTCCTTTGCCAATTTTTCATCAGGAGGCGATTGTTCTCAAAACCAACTTCCTTCCTTCTGAAGGTGGTTTTTGCAGACATGCTTAATCTGGAGATTTCCATTTTAATGAGAGGAGAGTCCACGGCTTCATTCATTACTTGTGGGAATTCAGAACCTGGCCACCAGGAGAATGCAAAGACACCCCAGCGAAAGGCTTGAATACCTCCCCCAATTCCCTCACCCCCCCCAGTCATTCTTTGCCTTTCATCACAGGAGGTTGGCAGAGAAGTGTCGGTAGATTCGGAGTAGTCTCTTATGGAGGGTAGTACTCTTCGGAATGGGACTGGAGTTTTAAGTAGTCCTGTCAGCCTCTCAGTGAGAGCTTGGATGAATGTTAGAGTCCGGAGATGCAGGGAGAGTCACTCTGCAAACCCATCCTGACTCAGATTAACAGCTCCATAAGCAATTAGTGTTGACGAGTTTCGCTGCCTGCTTTGCTGCACTTAAGTCCATGTCAGGAGCGATGCTACTACCCTGTCACACTTGAAAGGCCGTGTTCCTGTTCCACGGCATAGAGTCTGGTAAGATCGTTTCATTTATACACATTTGATAACGCAAGAAGACAGGGTCACAGTGTGTCTCCTTTTATCTGTATAGAATCAAGGGTTAATATCCTCGGAAAGGGGATTATTGAACGGGGGGGGGACTTATTCATAATATTCTTTGTGTTTAATGCTGCGACATGTGTGAGATGAGGCTCTGTCAATGTGTGAACAGTCAGGTTTCCTTAGAGAGATATCAACGCAGCATTTTTGGCAGGTTTTCTCATTCATGCACGGGGGGTCCTGCATGACACTCCATGTGACCGGGTGTGGCCTCTTTAACTTCCTCTTTCTTGACTGGCAGTTTCAGGAGACAAAGCGTTTTCTCTGTGGTCCGGGTCATAGGAGGTGGTGACTGCCCCGGCCATTGGGGTATAAAGGTGCCATTTAATTTCTTATCTAGTCCGTAATAAAAGCGCAAGCTATGGAGGACTCTGATATGTTAGAGGGTACTCCCTCTTTAAACAAATCTAATTCCTGTGTTTATTGTGAGGAGGTTTCGCCTGCTCAATTATGTTCCACATGCTTTGATAATATAGTAATATCTAAAAAGAATAAGATCTTTAGTACAACTGACCAGTCCACCTCTGAGGGTTCTCCATCCCGCGAGGTGCGTTCCCTACATTCATCTCCGATTACACATGCAGCTTCTCAGAGCACTACTAATCCTCCCGCGGGAGGGGTCCTGTGGCTGCCAGATTTTGCTGAGCAGTTACAAACGGCGGTCTCTGTGGCCTTCAATGCCTTACCATGCCCTGCTAAGCGCAAGTTGAAGGTGAAACATAGCTATCCAACCCAGGGATCATCTATTCCATTGGATGTCTCTGATAGATTATCTGCTGATGAAGACGACTCCGACTCTTCGGAAGACGCTTTTTCTGGGTCGGAATCGGCAACATCAAGACCTCCGGCTGCGGAGGAGCCAGACTTTAAGATGGAGCATTTGCGCTTTCTGTTGAAAGAGGTGCTTGCTATGTTAGAGGTTCCGGAAACGAAACTACCGGAGGAACCTTCAATCCCTAAATTAGATAGGGTTTACGAGGACAGGGTGCTGCCTCAGACCTTCCCGGTCCCCGTTAAGATGGCTAATATTATTAAGAACGAATGGGAGAAACTTGGCTCATCCTTTTCTACCTCTACTTATTTTAAAACAAACTGTTCCCCCGTTCCGGACTCTCAGCTTGAGCTGTGGGGGCCATCCCTAAGGTAAATGGTGCTATCTCCACCCTCGCTAAGCGCACAACTATCCCGCTCAAAGATAGCTCTTTGTTCAAGGAGCCCATGGACAAAAAATTGGAGTCCATGTTGAGAAAGATGTTTCAGCTCACGGAGTTTGTTTTTCAACCGGCAGCGGCGGTCGCTGCGACAGCTGGGGCTGCTACCTACTGGTGTGGCGCTTTCTCAGCTATGGTTGAGGTGGAAACTCCCCTTGAGGAGATACGGGAACAAATTAAGGCCTTAAGGGTAGCTAATTCATTCATCTGTGATGCAAATATGCAGAATTCGCCTGAATGCCAAGACATCAGGTTTTTCTGTTCTAGCCTGTAGGGCTCTGTGGTTAAAGACTTGGTCTGCTGACATCACTTGCAAGTCTAGATTACTTTCCCTCCTTTTTCAGGGAAAAGTTTTTTTTCGGTCCGTGCCTGGACACTATTATATCTACAGTCACGGGAGGCAAGGGTGCTTTCCTACTGCAGGATAAGAAGAATAAACCTAAGGGGGCTACTTTTCGTTCGGACAAGTCCCAACGCCAGCAATCTTGGAACAAAGCCAAGCAGAGCAAGAAGCCCACCAAGACAAAATCGTCATAAAGGGGCGGCCCCCGATCCATCTATGGATCGCGTAGGGGGCAGACTATCTCTCTTTTTGCGGAGGCCTGGATGAGAGACTTCAGGAGGTCATCGCCCAGGGTTACAGGATAGGGTTCAAGACTCATCCGCCCAGGGGCATATTCCTTCTGTCAAACCTATCATCAAGACCAGAGAAGAGAGATGCCTTTCTAGAGTGCGTAAGGAATCTCTCCTTTCTCAGGGTAATCATACCAGTACCTCTGGCAGAAAGAGGTCTGGGGTATTATTCAAACCCTTTTGTGGTCCCAAAGAAGGAGGGCATGTTTCGTCTGATTCTAGACCTAAAGTGCCTAAACAAGTTTCTGTCAGTCCCATCGTTCAAGATGAAGACCCTCAGGTCGATTCTGCTCCTAGTTCAAGAGGGACAGTTCTTGACTACAATAGATTTGAAGGATGCTTACCTTCACGTGCCAATCCACATGGATCACTTCAGGTTCCTAAGATTTGCATTTTTGGACCAACACTTCCAGTTTGTGGCCCTACTGTTCGGCCTGGCGACTGCCACAAGAGTCTTTACGAAGGTTCTGGGAGTGCTGCTCGCAGTGGCGAGAGCCAGAGGTATTGCAGTGGCACCTTATCTGGACGACATCCTGGTTCAGGCTCCGTCCTAAAGTCTCGCAGAGGCTCTTCTTCTATCCCATGGATGGAAGGTAAATGTAGGAAAGAGTTCCCTGGTTCCCAGCAACAGAGTGGAATTCCTGGGCATGATAATAGAGTCCATATCTATGAAGATATTCCTGACAGATCAGAGATGTTGCAAGATTGCATCCAGCTGTCTTGCCCTTCAGTCCTCCTCGTGGCCATCTGTGGCCCAGTGTATGAAGGTGATTGAGCTCATTGTATCCAGCATAGATGTCATTCCATTCGCCAGGTTCCATCTCAGACCTCTTTAGTTGTGCATGTTGAGACAATGGAATGGCGATCACTCAGACCTATCCCAACAGGTTTCTCTGGACAACTGAGTGAGGGAATCCCTCTCTTGGTGGATCTGCCCAGGCCAACTGTTCCGGGGGACATCCTTTTTGAGGCCATCCTGGGAGATTGTGACCACGGAAGCAAGTCTGTCAGGATGGGTAACTGTTTGGGGTGCCAGGAAGACACAGGGCAGGTGGACTCGAGAGGAGTCGCTCCTCCCGATCAATATTTTGGAACTTTGAGCGATCCTTAACACTCTGAGGGCTTGGCCCCTTCTGGGGTCGTCCCGATCCATCAGATTCCAGTCGGACAGCATTACCTTGGTGGCTTACATCAACTATCAGGGGGGAATGAGTAGCTCCCTAGCCATGAGGGAAGTTTCTCGGACTCTGGAGTGGGCACACAACTGTTTGCTATGAGCGATCCACATTCCGGGTGTGGACAACTGGGAAGCGGATTTTCTCAGCAGACAATAGTTTCATTTGGGGGAATGGTCTCTCCATCCCGAGGTGTTTGTGGAAATCTGCATCAGATGGGGGACGCCGGAGATGGATCTTATGGCGTCCAGACTCAACTTCAAGCTACCCAGATATGGGTCATGGTCCAGGGATCCCCAGGCAGAGCTGATAGATGCATTAGCGGTCCCTTGGGAGTTCAACCTAGTCTACATATTTCCACCGTTACCACTTCTACCTAGAGTAGTGGCCCGCATCTAGCAGGAGCAAGCTTCGGCTATTCTAATTGCTCCGTCTTGGCCGCGGAGGATGTGGTTTGCAAATTAGTTGGTGATGTCATCATCTCCGCCATTGAGGTTACCTTGTCGCAGAGATCTGCTGTTACAGGGTCCCTTTCTAAAACAAAATCTCTATTCTCTGAGTCTGACTGCGTGGAGATTGAACGCTTAGTCCTAGCCAAGAGAGGTTTTTCTGAAAGACTGATTGATACTCTCATTCAAGCCAGGAAACCGGTCTCTCGTCGCATCTATCATAAGGTGTGGAGGACCTACATGTCCTGGTGTGAGGAATGTGGATATCCCCTGGCATAAGGTTAAGGTATCCAGGATCCTGTCCTTCCTCCAGGATGGGTTAGAGAAGGGACTTGCCGTCAGTTCCTTAAAGGGACAGATTTCGGCTTTATCTGTTCTGTTGCACAAGAAGCTTGCAGAGCTTCCTGATATATTAAGGCCTTTGTTCAGACTCTGTCTAGGATCAGGCCTGTCTTTAGGAATTCCGCTCCCCCTTGGAGCTTAAACTTGGTAATTAAGATTTTGCAAAGGGCTCAGTTTGAGCCTATGCATTCGTTTGACATTAAAATTCTTTCCTGGAATGTTCTATTCCTTTTAGCTATTGCATCGGCACGCAGAGTCTCTGAGTTGGCGGCCTTGCAATGTGAGCCTCCTTACCTGGTTCACTGTTTTTCACACTGGGTTGGGATTTCTTCCCAAGGTTGTGTCGAATCGTAACATCAATCAGGAGATAGTAGTTCCTTCCTTGTCATAACCCTTCTTCCTCAAAGGAAAGGTTACTTCATAATTTGGATGTGGTTTGAGCCTTGAAGTTCTATCTTCAGGCCACGAAAGAATTCAGACAGACCTTGTCTTTATTTGTAGTGTATTCGGGAAGTGCAGGGGGCAGAGGGCCTCTTCCACTTCCCTATCCTTTTGGTTGAGGAGCATTATTCGCCTGGCTTATGAGACAGCGGGACATAAGCCTCTTCAGAGGATTACGGCTCACTCAACTAGGGCTGTGGCTTCTTCATGGGCCTTTAAGAATGAGGCCTCTATGTGGCAGATTTGTAAGGCGGCTACTTGGTCCTCCTTACATTCTTTTGCTAAATTTTACAAATTTGATGTCCTTGCTTCGGCGGAAGTGGCTTTTAGGAGAAAGGTTTTGCAGACTAGGGTCCGCCTCCTTTTGCCCTCCCGTATTTTTCATTCAGTGTCCTCTTGAGCTTGGGTATTTGTTTCCCACAAGTAATGAATGAAGCCGTGGACTCTCCTCCCATTAAGATGGAAAACATAAATTATGCTTACCTGATAATTTAATTTCCATCTGTGGGAGGAGAGTCCACGGCTCCCGCCCGTTTCTCCAGTGGGCGGACCTAAATTTATTTTTGTTCTTGTGGCACCATCTATACCCTGATATTTCTCCTACTGTTCCTTGTTCCCTTGGCATGATTTGGGGATGAGGGAAGTAGGGGAGGTATTTAAGCCTTTGGCTGGGGTGTCTTTGCCTCCTTAATTCCCACAAGTAATGAATGAAGCCATGGACTCCCACAGATGGAAATTAAATTATCAGGTAAGCATAATTTATGTTTTCCGTGCCTCCTTTGTGTCTAGCTTCTAAAGTTTTTTTTTACTGAGCATCTTCTCAACAAACCAGTTTTAGTTTCTTTGGTTTTCTATGGAAACTACAAAATCTTTTAGACTTTCTTCTACCCTTTTTGTTCACTTTTCTGGACCCCACAAGGCTATAGCTATTACTTTAACAGCCTGGTTTAAGGCCTTGATCAGAAAATCCTATCCCATCATTTTTAAAGAAAACCATATGTATGCTTACCAGGTGAATGTATTTATTTTGTGATGGTGAGAGTCCATATCCCTGCCCATTTATTATTACTTTAAAGGGGCAGTCTACACCAAAATTATTTTTTGTTTAGGAAGATAGATAAGGCCTTATTCCCTAGGTTTGCACAACCAACAATGTTATATTAATATTCTTTCTGACATTTAAGCCTCTACATTTCTCTGTGTTTCTAAGCCACTACAGACTGCCTATTATCACATGCTTTTTATATTAGCTTTTCACAACAAGAGACTGCTAATTCATTTGTGCTATATAGATAACATTGTGCTGCCTCCCATGGAGTTGTGCGGGACACAGCAATAATTGGCTAAAATGCAAGTCAATAGATAATAAATAGCCATGTGGTAAGGGGGCTGTCAGAAGAGGCTTAGATAAAAGGTAATCACAGAGGTTAAAAGTATATGAATATAACCTTGTCGGTTATGCAAAACTAGGGAATGGGTAATAAGGGAGTATCTATCTTTTTAAACAATAAAACATTTGGAGTGGGCTATCCCTTTAAGTTGTTGATGTCTCCTGTCTTGCACTTTGTGTGTCTCACTTTAGACCTTGCCTGTTTTCTAAGAGTTCCTACTCTGCGTTGCGATATTTATAAACAAGAAATGCTGGTAGATAAGCACATCCAAAAGAGAGAGAATATAAATTGGTCAAAATTGTCTGGTGCCAAAATGGTTAGTCTTATCGTTTTAACAAATCTGTATTAAACCTTCCATCCTTGCCACTTTAAATAGTTATATTAAAATTTGACCAGTACTCCTATCATAGATGTAAGCCATCTATTTCACACAGGTCCATTCATTTATTATTCCTGATCTAATTCTTTAATACTCTATAGATTAGGACACATTAGAATGTCCTAAGTCAGTACTTAGAGTAGCAATGTATTAAGCAGCTTACTTTCAGTCTTTTGCTGCTGTTCGCACACTCTTTGCAAATTGTATCAAAGTGGTTTTCCTTTCTTCAACCTTATTTTGAGGTTTCTAGATTGACACATTTTATTGTGGTTACTAATCTGCCTAAAATATCAACCGCATGAGCACACGCCTCTTTTAAAAGCAAGGACACTCGCGTGGCTGTGTGTGTGTCTTTCCCAGACGGATTTGTGAATCATGCTGCCAGAGATATTAAATCTGACACTGCCAAAGGCCTGCTTCCCAAATGGAAAAACAAGAGTTAAAGGGACAGGATATAGCAATTTTCATATAACTGCATGTAATAGATACTACTGTAAAGAAGAATATGCACAGATACTGATCTAAAAATCCTAGTATAAAACCTTCTAAAAACTTACTTAGAAGCTCCCAATTTCACACTGTTGATGAGAATAGGCTGGAACACCCACTGAAAGTGGCTGAGAAAGCAGGAAGAGCAGACCCCCTCCCCCTCCCCTGCATTTGAAAAGACCTTTTACACAAACAGGGACAAGCAGGAGTCTATAGACTTGGGCCTACATCTGATACTTTGGGGTGTAGTTAAGGGTTTAAAAATATTTAATGTTTTAATATTGATACTGGCATATTTAAAATGTAAACATGCTAGAAAGACAATGGATTACTTTACTTTACCTAGACTTGTTCAAGCTTTGTTAGGGCCAAAGCATAAGTTAATAAGCTAAAAAAAAATCCTGTTATTTGTGGATCATATTCACTAAAAATGTGTGATAGGAAATATATCTTTCTCTTATTAAAGGAAGGCTTATAATTTTAGTGAATATTGTCCATGGGTTTTTTTTTTGCTTATATATTATAGTGAAAGGGACATGAAAGCCAAAAAAAATGATTTCATGGTTCAGATATAACGTACCATTTTAAACAACTTCCCAATTTACTTCCATGATCTAATTTGCTTTGTTCTTTTGGTATCCTTTGTTGAAAAGCATATTTAGGAAGGCTCAGAAGCTGGCTGCTGATTGGTGGCTGCACGTATGTGCCTCTTGTTACTGGCTTACTGTTGTGTTCAGCTAGCTCCCAGTAGTGTCTTGCTGATCCTTCTATTATCAATGTTGCTTCATTTTCTTGTCATCTATTGAAGTGAGAGGAAAATGTGTGGCTCTATGTCCCTTTAAGTGATGTCTGTAACAAACTATCAAAGTTTCACATCAACTGAAAATGTTTTTTCCATATGTATGTGAATAACAACTTTTATGATCTATGACTGCAATACATTTTGTATTTTTCTTCCTTTTGCAGGTGGAAGTGAAGCCATATGTGCTGGATGATCAAATGTGTGATGAATGCCAAGGCACACGCTGTGGTGGGAAGTTTGCTCCATTCTTCTGTGCCAATGTTACCTGCCTGCAATATTACTGCGAGTACTGCTGGGCCAGCATTCACTCTCGTGCTGGCAGGGAGTTCCATAAGCCACTGGTTAAGGAAGGCGGTGACAGACCGCGCCACGTACCCTTCCGTTGGAGCTGAGCACCTAGCTTGATGTTGTCACACATAATAAAGTGGACGGAGACTGAGGGTAGAAGGCAAGAAAAGTTTTGGAAATGTTTTTTTTTTTCTCCCTCGGATCTACAGAAGAAATTGGTCCTTTTTAGTTCTTTTGTATTATTGTTATTATTTACAGTCACCTTACTGAACTTAGTGTCCAGTATAATGCAACCATACAGAGTGTAACTGTCCTAATTTTTGCACTTTGATTTATACAAATGTCTACTTTGGTACCTTAATTTCCTTCAAAGAACTGTTTGTCAATAGACAATATGGCTGAGGAACATCTCCATCTCAGCTAAGTTGTGGTGAGAAAATCTCTGTTCTAAACTGGAGCATGCACTTAATTTTTAAATAACTTACACTACCCTCCACCCCTACAAGGTGACTTTACCAAAGGTATATACCAAGTCAGTGGAAAATGTAGCAAAAATTGTACTAAAGCTTCAAGCAAATATTACAATCCCTACAATCAAGTTAAAATCCCTTCACTGCTAAACGAGCCTACAACATCCTCAGCATTTATGGGGATATGCAGTTACGTCTTTATTTGCGTTTTTGGGACGTAGATGATTAATATTTTATAAGGTGGATCAGACTTAAATTTTCTTTTACCTGTTTAATATTTTTTTTATTATTTTTTATTTTTTTGAGGGTGGGGTGTGAGAGATATAGACTTTTTAGTGTTATATAAATTTATGCTGCAATAGCTTTTGCTGCTATTTAAAATGGTATTAATAATACCGGAATACTCTATTCAGGGTAGAGTATCTGTGAGTGAAAAATAAAAAATAAAAATATATATGTATATATATGTATTATGTGTGTATATATATATATATATATATATATATATATATGTATATATATATACGTGTGTGTGTGTATATATATATATATATATATATATGTGTATATATATATATATATATATATATATATGTATTATGTGTATATATATATATATATATATATATATACATATATACACAGCTGCTGGAAATTGGTATAGAACTTCTAAGGAAGGTCAGTATTTTTGACTGCATGTTTTAAGTATTCAGGTTATTGCATGCAATAAAAACATTCTTTATAATCAATTAAACCTGACCACAGTGCACAAATAAATGAAGAAACTATATAAACAATGAAAAAGCTTATCTATAAAATTATGACTGGAGGAAGGATTCTAAAAAGAATTAGCCCATTACAGACCTTTTTTGTATTTACAACCAGTAATGAAAACTAGATGTAGGATGATCTAAAATAATCATGAATGGTAGATTAAAAATATATATATATATTTTGCGGTGCTCTGTTATATTGTGCAATTTTTTATGTAGTAAGTGATTATGTCAAGTATTGTGATCAGATGTAACTGTTAAAACATCTATGTATATCTGACAGCTTATAGCTGGTACTTAAACGAAAAACAAGAGCTCTTTCTTAGTTGCAACCTCCTCTTCTGGTTTTTTGCCCTGTTGTAAATGTGTTTTTTTTTTTGTTTTTTTTACCCTGTATTATTTTTTTAATTATTTTTATCTTGGTAATGTTTCCCTATTTTTACACACTACCAATAATGAGAAGATAATGTCTGTAAAATGTTACATATATAGCAAATGACAAAATCTATACAAATGTCTGCATTTATGAGAAGGTAATACGATTTTCTGATGTGAAAGAAATTATTTTTTTTCCTGAGAATATCCTGTAAAGCTTGAATGTGTTAGATCTGCTACCATAGATATTTTTAAAGCATAGTCTAAAGGTTCTGTAGAAAGGAAATATTGTATAATGCAAGGCAACATAACACTCATTTATCTGCTCTCTTCTTATGTTGCAAGAAAGTTTAATTCCATAAATTCCTTTACGGCAGATATCTGCAGCAAATAATTATTTTTTATTTTTTTATTTAAAAAAAAAAATTGTCTAGAAAAACATTCTCCATTTAAAATATTTGGGCCATGGAAGAGCTTTTTTTCCCTTTAGTTTGGAGTCAGATTTTATTATTTTTTTAATAGCTGCAAATAATTAACTTAGAAAAGCCTTTATTTGCTTTAAGAAGAGTGTATTCTATCTAAAGCATGTAGTGCTAGGGTTACGTTGCAGAATGCCCCCCTGCATTGGAGACCTGCATATCTTTTGGGGGTTAATTTTAGCCCTTCGGGTAACTTTTATAAGCCCAAAGTGTTTCTTTATTTTTTGTCATCTGTAAAATGTATTTTGTTATGCACTACTCTTTGTATCTAAGCAGTTTTCCAGTTAGCTTTTATTTTTTTTATATATATATATATAAATGAAAGGAAAACTTTGACATGATCTTTTGCAATACCTCAATTTTGAATATAGGAAAGAAAATATTTTCTAAGTAAGTTTATGCAGAAATATATATATTTAATTTAATTTTGCTAAAAATTATTTACAATAGCTATTATCAATTTTGGTTTGTTTAATTGCTTTTTTTGGCTGGAAAATTAAGAAAGTAGAGCGTTCTAGCTTTAATAAAACATGACTAACAAAAAAATAAAAATCTACCTATTTATAGTATGTGAAAGAATCAATCATTGTTTTAAAAATATCCCCACTTATGCATTTATTAAGATGCCTAAGATTTAAGTAACAATGATGTATGTATTAGGTTGATATGTGTGTGTATGTGTGTATATATATATATATATATATATATATATATATATATATATATATATATATAAATACACACACATAAATAAATCTCCTGTTTGGTGCTGAATGTTGTGAATAGAGAATGGGAAAAATATTTCCTTAATTTGTATAATTATAATCAAGAGATGATTAAGCATGACTGACCAGAATTGTGAAAGAATTCTTCTGTTTGTATTTTTTTAAAAAGAATACTTTTTTTAGTTTGTTAAATTATAAAATGACCCCCTCCATTTTGTAAATCTACTTGTCCCAGAGCTGTGTCTATTATCAAGAAGTCTAGTAATTTATTGCTGGATCCTTACTATGAAATATGTTAACAGGGTCACCTGACACCCAAATAAAAAAAAATATATATATATATATATTATTTTTTAAATATGTGTTTTGAACTGCAACTTGACTATAAATAAGCCGTTGGATGTATCAGTTCAGTTCGTTGCCTTTTCTCGTGTTAGACTTGAATTAGTCAATATTTGAAGGCAGATTTAATCTTATTTGTTGTTATGTGCAATACTGTTTGTACTGTTTGTATATAAAAAAGAAAAAAGGCATAAATCTTTATTGCAGGTTTATTTTCATTGCAAACATTGTGGGTTCTGTAAGATCATTTTTCTACTGTCAAATATGTATCTTTTTCTTCATGCTGGTATTTTTTCAATAGTAATGTAGCCTTTGTACTAAGACAAATTTTTTCATTGTTATTTTTAGAAAGATTTTTTGCTAAGAAAAAAAAAATTAAACATATTTACATATTTTTTCATTTTATTTTGTATTTTCTTTAGAGTGCTTTCGCAACCATTAATACTGTTGTTTCTCAAGGGTACTTTCAGATCTGGTCAATGTCATTAATATTATTTTGTATTTTTACTTGGAATAAATTAATTTTATGATGCTGATTCTTTAAAAAGTTTATTTTTTTCATTTCAGTTATTTTTTGAAGCTAAAAAAATTTGTAATATTGTTACTAAAGTGTCTAGTTTTTGAAAAGCAAAGCTTTATGTATTACTTGCTGATGTGTTTTACATTGGTGTGACAGTGATTAAAATGGTTGGTTATGTAAAAGTGATTATAACAAAATGTAATGATCATTTGGGCAATAAAAATGAATGAAGTAGAAAAGAAATGATTTTACAATACTCTCTGTCTGAACACACATTCTAAAAAAAAAAACACTTTTTTTCTAATTAAAAAGGCCATCTCTTGAAATATTTTTACGGCTTTTATTAATCAAAACATTTTCATTACATGGCAATTAAGCATTAAAGGCGTGTGTGTGTGTTTTTTTTTAATACATGTACCCAAAACCCAGTGTGGCTGTTTCTACAAAATGTTAGTTAGTTTTTTGTTTGTTTTCTTTTTCTTAATACTTGCCATGGTTCAGGTTCTAATGGTATATTTTGAACAATGAAGCAAGAGAGAGTAGGGAATACCAAACTTCTCACAGTATCCCTAAACAAAAAGAGTCCTGACAAAGCCCATGGATGCAAGGGATTATGGCAAAATGCGGGTAGGCAGACCGCTCTAACTTTGAACAACAGTGGACAACCGAAATAGGAGCATCCTTAGAGAGGCGGAAGTTCCAGGCATTAGGAGAACGGTGGCAGGCAGTTACATACCAGCATGTAGACCTCGAGTGCGGTAAGTGCCGTGGTAATTTTACACAGGACGTCTGTCGAGCAGCTGAAGGATTCAGTGGATGCCTATTATAACCATTACTGTAGCTATGGAGCAATATAAAGGTGAAAAGACAAGGTAAAGAGTATTTCTCTTGTTAAGTGTATCCAGTCCACGGATCATCCATTACTTATGGGATATTAACTCCTCCCCAACAGGAAGTGCAAGAGGATTCACCCAGCAGAGCTGCTATATAGCTTCTCCCCTAACTGCCATTCCCAGTCATTCTCTTGCACCCAACGAATAGATAGGATGTGTGAGAGGACTGTGGTGATTATACTTAGTTTAATACCTTCAATCAAAAGTTTGTTATTTTATAATAGCACCGGAGTGTGTTATTCCTTCTCTGGTAGAATTTGAAGAAGAATCTACCTGAGTTTTTCTATGATTTTAGCCGGAGTAGTTAAGATCATATTGCTGTTTCTCGGCCATCTGAGGAGAGGTAAACTTCAGATCAGGGGACAGCGGGCAGATTAATCTGCAAAGAGGTATGTAGCAGCTTATTATTTTCTGACAATGGAATTGATGAGAAAATTCTGCCATACCGATATAATGTAAACTCAGCCTTAAATGCAGTAGCAGCAACTGGTATCAGGCTGTCATGTATGTATATTTTACACTTCAGTATTCTGGGGAATGGCACTTCACTGGAATTATACTGTATGCATAAAACTTTAGCCTAATTTGCAGGGACTAGCAACAGGCTTTTTAATGACACTCAATTTATTAATGTTAAACGTTTTTTGCTGGCATGTAAAATCGTTTAATTTTCTGAGGTACTGGGTGAAAAAATGTTTTGGGCACTATTTTTTTCCACTTGGCAGTCGTTTTATTTAATTTATGACAGTTTACTGATCTCTCTCACTGTTATGTGTGAAGGGGAGGGGCCTTTTTTGGCGCTTTTGCTACGCATCAAAAAATTCAGTCAGAAGTTTATTGTCTTCCCTGCATGATCCGGTTCATCTCTACAGAACTCTTTTTTTTTTTTTTTCTGCTATCAGGGTTAATTATCCTTTGCTAATGGGAGCAATCCTTTGCTAAAATTGTGTTTTTTACAAAGATTTGATGCTATAACTTTTCAGTTTATTAATTTTCAACTGTCATAACTTTTTCTGTGCTTCTTATAGGCACAGTACGTTTTCATATTATAGTAAATTATTATTATTGCTAGTTTATTTGCTAGTGTGTTAAACATGTCTGATTCAGAGGAAGATATCTGTGCTATATGTGCTAAAGCCAAAGTGGAGCCCAATAGAAATTTATGTACTAACTGTATTGATGCTACTTTAAATAAAAGTCAATCTGTACAAATTGAACATATTTCACCAAACAACGAGGGGAGAGTTATGCCGACTAACTCGCCTCACGTGTCAGTACCTGCATCTCCCGCTCGGGAGGTGCGTGATATTGTAGCGCCGAGTACATCTGGGCGGCCATTACAAATCACATTACAGGATATGGCTACTGTTATGACTGAAGTTTTGGCTAAATTACCAGAACTAAGAGGTAAGCGTGATCACTCTGGGGTGAGAACAGAGTGCGCTGATAATATTAGGGCCATGTCAGACACTGCGTCACAATTTGCAGAACATGAGGACGGAGAGCTTCATTCTGCGGGTGACGGTTCTGATCCAAACAAACTGGATTCAGATATTTCAAATTTTAAATTTAAGCTGGAAAACCTCCGTGTATTACTAGGGGAGGTGTTAGCGGCTCTGAATGATTGTAACACAGTTGCAATACCAGAGAAAATGTGTAGGTTGGATAAATATTTTGCGGTACCGGCGAGTACTGACATTTTTCCTATACCTAAGAGACTTACTGAAATTGTTACTAAGGAGTGGGATAGACCCGGTGTGCCGTTCTCACCCCCTCCGATATTTAGAAAGATGTTTCCAATAGACGCCACCACACGGGACTTATGGCAAACGGTCCCTAAGGTGGAGGGAGCAGTTTCTACTTTAGCTAAGCGTACCACTATCCCGGTGGAGGATAGCTGTGCCTTTTCAGATCCAATGGATAAAAAGTTAGAGGGTTACCTTAAGAAAATGTTTGTTCAACAAGGTTTTATATTGCAACCTCTTGCATGCATTGCGCCTGTCACGGCTGCAGCAGCATTTTGGTTTGAGTCTCTGGAAGAGACACTTGAATCGGCTCCATTAGATGAGATTACACACAAGCTTAAAGCCCTTAAGTTAGCTAACTCATTTATTTCAGATGCCGTAGTACATTTAACTAAACTTACGGCTAAGAATTCCGGATTCGCCATTCAGGCACGCAGAGCACTGTGGCTAAAATCCTGGTCAGCTGACGTTACTTCTAAATCTAAATTGCTTAATATACCTTTCAAAGGGCAGACCTTATTCGGGCCCGGGTTGAAAGAAATTATCGCTGACATTACAGGAGGTAAAGGCCATGCCCTGCCTCAAGACAGAGCCAAACCTAAGGCTAGACAGTCTAATTTTCGTTCCTTTCGTAATTTCAAAGCAGGAGCAGCATCAACTTCCTCTGCACCAAAACAGGAAGGAGCTGTTGCTCGCTACAGACAAGGCTGGAGACCTAACCAGTCCTGGAACAAGGGCAAGCAGGCCAGGAAACCTGCTGCTGCCCCTAAGACAGCATGAATCGAGGGCCCCCGATCCGGGAACGGATCTAGTGGGGGGCAGACTTTCTCTCTTCGCCCAGGCTTGGGCAAGAGATGTCCAGGATCCCTGGGCGTTAGAGATCATATCTCAGGGATACCTTCTAGACTTCAAATTCTCTCCCCCAAGAGGGAGATTTAATCTGTCAAGGTTGTCAACAAACCAAATAAAGAAAGAGGCGTTTCTACGCTGCGTACAAGATCTTTTATTAATGGGAGTGATCCATCCGGTTCCGCGGTCGGAACAAGGACAAGGGTTTTACTCAAATCTGTTTGTGGTTCCCAAAAAAGAGGGAACTTTCAGGCCAATCTTGGATTTAAAGATCCTAAACAAATTCCTAAGAGTTCCATCGTTCAAAATGGAAACAATTCGGACAATTTTACCCATGATCCAAAAGGGTCAGTACATGACCACAGTGGATTTAAAGGATGCTTACCTTCACATACCGATTCACAAAGATCATTACCGGTATCTAAGGTTTGCCTTTCTAGACAGGCATTACCAGTTTGTAGCTCTTCCATTCGGATTGGCTACGGCTCCGAGAATCTTCACAAAGGTTCTGGGTGCTCTTCTGGCGGTACTAAGACCGCGAGGAATTGCGGTAGCTCCGTACCTAGACGACATTCTGATACAAGCTTCAAGCTTTCAAACTGCCAAGTCTCATACAGAGTTAGTACTGGCATTTCTAAGGTTGCATGGATGCAAGGTGAACGAAAAGAAGAGTTCTCTCTTTCCACTCACAAGAGTTCCCTTCTTGGGGACTCTTATAGATTCTGTAGAAATGAAGATTTACCTGACAGAAGACAGGTTAACAAAGCTTCAAAATGCATGCCGTGTCCTTCATTCCATTCAACACCCGTCAGTAGCTCATTGCATGGAGGTGATCGGCTTAATGGTAGCAGCAATGGACATAGTACCCTTTGCACGCCTACATCTCAGACCGCTGCAATTGTGCATGCTAAGTCAGTGGAATGGGGATTACTCAGACTTGTCCCCTACTCTGAATCTGGATCAAGAGACCAGAAATTCTCTTCTATGGTGGCTTTCTCGGCCACATCTGTCCAGGGGGATGCCATTCAGCAGGCCGGACTGGACAATTGTAACAACAGACGCCAGCCTACTAGGTTGGGGCGCTGTCTGGAATTCTCTGAAGGCTCAGGGACAATGGAATCAGGAGGAGAGTCTCCTACCAATAAACATTCTGGAATTGAGAGCAGTTCTCAATGCCCTTCTGGCTTGGCCCCAGTTAACAACTCGGGGGTTCATCAGGTTTCAGTCGGACAACATCACGACTGTAGCTTACATCAACCATCAGGGAGGGACAAGAAGCTCCCTAGCAATGATGGAAGTATCAAAGATAATTCGCTGGGCAGAGTCTCACTCTTGCCACCTGTCAGCAATCCACATCCCGGGAGTGGAGAACTGGGAGGCGGATTTCTTAAGTTGTCAGACTTTTCATCCGGGGGAGTGGGAACTTCATCCGGAGGTCTTTGCCCAAATACTTCGACGTTGGGGCAAACCAGAGATAGATCTCATGGCGTCTCGACAGAACGCCAAGCTTCCTCGTTACGGGTCCAGATCCAGGGATCCGGGAGCGGTTCTGATAGATGCTTTGACAGCACCTTGGACCTTCGGGATGGCTTATGTGTTTCCACCCTTCCCGATGCTTCCTCGATTAATTGCCAGAATCAAACAGGAGAGAGCATCAGTGATTCTAATAGCGCCTGCATGGCCACGCAGGACTTGGTATGCAGATCTAGTGGACATGTCATCCTGTCCACCTTGGTCGCTACTTCTGAAACAGGACCTTCTGATCCAGGGTCCCTTCAAACATCAAAATCTAATTTCTCTGAAGCTGACTGCTTGGAAATTGAACGCTTGATTTTATCAAAACGTGGTTTTTCTGAGTCAGTTATTGATACCTTAATACAGGCTAGGAAGCCTGTTACCAGAAAGATTTACCATAAGATATGGCGCAAATACTTATATTGGTGCGAATCCAAGAGTTACTCATGGAGTAAGGTTAGGATTCCGAGGATATTGTCTTTTCTACAAGAAGGTTTAGAAAAGGGTTTATCCGCTAGTTCCTTAAAGGGACAGATTTCAGCTCTGTCCATTCTTTTACACAAACGTCTGTCAGAAGTTCCGGACGTTCAAGCTTTTTGTCAGGCTTTAGCTAGGATCAAGCCTGTGTTTAAAACTGTTGCTCCACCATGGAGTTTGAACTTAGTTCTTAATGTTTTACAGGGGGTTCCGTTTGAACCCCTTCATTCCATTGATATCAAGTTGTTATCTTGGAAAGTTCTGTTTTTAATGGCGATTTCCTCGGCTCGAAGAGTCTCTGAGTTATCTGCCTTACATTGTGATTCTCCTTATCTGATTTTTCATTCAGACAAGGTAGTTTTGCGTACTAAACCTGGGTTCCTACCTAAGGTGGTCACTAACAGGAATATCAATCAAGAGATTGTGGTTCCATCTTTGTGTCCTAATCCTTCTTCGAAAAAGGAACGTCTGCTACACAATCTAGATGTAGTCCGTGCCCTGAAATTTTATCTACAGGCAACTAAGGATTTTCGACAAACGTCTTCCCTGTTTGTCGTTTATTCTGGTCAGAGGAGAGGTCAAAAAGCTTCGGCTACCTCTCTCTCCTTTTGGCTTCGTAGCATAATACGGTTAGCCTATGAGACTGCTGGACAGCAGCCTCCTGAAAGAATTACAGCACATTCTACTAGAGCTGTGGCTTCCACTTGGGCCTTTAAGAATGAGGCTTCTGTTGAACAGATTTGCAAGGCTGCAACTTGGTCTTCTCTTCATACTTTTTCCAAATTTTACAAATTTGACACTTTTGCTTCTTCGGAGGCTGTTTTTGGGAGAAAGGTTCTTCAGGCAGTGGTTCCTTCCGTATAAAGAGCCTGCCTGTCCCTCCCTTCATCCGTGTACTTTAGCTTTGGTATTGGTATCCCATAAGTAATGGATGATCCGTGGACTGGATACACTTAACAAGAGAAAACATAATTTATGCTTACCTGATAAATTTATTTCTCTTGTAGTGTATCCAGTCCACGGCCCGCCCTGTCACTTTAAGGCAGGTAATTTTTCCATTAAACTACAGTCACCACTGCACCCTATGGTTTTCGGTCGAATGACTGGTAATGGCAGTTAGGGGAGGAGCTATATAGCAGCTCTGCTGGGTGAATCCTCTTGCACTTCCTGTTGGGGAGGAGTTAATATCCCATAAGTAATGGATGATCCGTGGACTGGATACACTACAAGAGAAATAAATTTATCAGGTAAGCATAAATTATGTTTTTAATTTGAATTGAAAAATAACATTTCTTTCCTAAGATATGGTGAGTCCACAACGTTATTAATTACTGTTGGGAATATCACTCCTGGCCAGCAGGAGGAGGCAAAGAGCACCACAGTTAAACTGTTAAGTATCACTTCCCTTCCCACAAACCGCAGTCATTAACTTTGCCTCAGTGCAAGGAGGAGGTGAAGTTTGGTGTCTGTAAAAGATTTTTCTTCAATCAAGATTTTATTATCTTGAAAGCCAGAGTAGGTTTGCTCTGATCTTTCCTGTCAAGACTGGGTCTAGCTGTACTCCACGTTAGTCTCTTCAGTAGGGCTGTGGTAGCTTTCAAGCAGTTAGGAATTTGTGAGGTGGGCCTTGCTGCATTTTCCTAACATTTTTGCTGCCCTAGTATGGAAAGCCAGAGTAGGTTTAGTCTGTTCTTTCTTTTTTTCTACATGTCACTGTGAGGAGTGGCATCCTCTCATGCCAGGTAGGCTGTCCTCCTGCCGGACAGCTAGATGCAGGTAAGTGCTTTAGTTCTTCTAAGTGGGGAGACTAGCACTAGGAAGCTTAAAAGATTGCCTGCAATATTTATTGGGACAGTAATATAATCCTTTGGGAAAGGATTTTATTAGGCAGCGGCAGGCACTGATTTATGTGTGAGACATGTGGGTTTATTTCCTGTGTGTGGGAATCATTCCTTGAGGCTGTTTCTCTTGTAAGGTGTATCCAGTCCACGGATCATCCATTACTTGTGGGATATTCTCATTCCCAACAGGAAGTTGCAAGAGGACACCCACAGCAGAGCTGTAATATAGCTCCTCCCCTAACTGTCATAGCCAGTCATTCTCTTGCAACTCTCAACAAGCTAGGATGTTGTAGGAGAGAGTGGTTAAATATAGTTAGTTTATTTTCTTCAATCAAAAGTTTCTTATTTTTAAATAGTACCGGAGTTGTGCTATTTTATCTCAGGCAGTAAATAGAAGAAGAATCTGCCTGAGGTTTCTATGATCTTAGCAGGTTGTAACTAAGATCCATTGCTATTCTCACATATGTCTGAGGGGATTACACAGATGCAGTAACTTCAGCGAGAGAATGGCGTGCAGTTTATTCTGCTATCAGGTATGTGCAGTTATAATTTTTTCTAGAGATGGAAAACACTAGAAAATGCTGCTGATACCGGATTAATGTAAGTTAAGCCTGAATACAGTGATTTAATAACGACTGGTATCATGCTTACTCCCAGGGGTAATACCCTTATGATATTGCAATATAAACGTTTGCTGGCATGTTTAATCGTTTTTATATATGCATTGGTGATAAAACTTTATTGGGGCCTAGTTTTTTCCACATGGCTGGCTTAAATTTTGACTAGAAACAGTTTTACTGAGGCTTTCCACTGTTATAGTATAAAAGTTACAGTTGGTGCAGTTAAAATTACAAACCGTGACATCCAGCTTCCCTCAGGAGTCCCCTGTATGCTATAAGACATCTCTAAAGGGCTCAAAGGCTTTCCAAAGTCGTTTATTGGGGAAGGTAGGGCCACAGCTTGCTGTGGCAGTTGGTTGTGACTGTTAAAAAACGTCTATTTCGTTTTTTTTATCTGTTTTTTGAACTAAGGGGTTAATCATCCATTTGCAAGTGGATGCAATGCTCTGCTAGCCTATTACATACACTGTAAAAATTCCGTTTGATTTACTGCATTTTTTCACTGTTTTTCAAATTCTGACAAAATTTGTTTCTCTTAAAGGCACAGTACCGTTTTTTATATTTGCTTGTTAACTTGATTTAAAGTGTTTTCCAAGCTTGCTAGTCTCATTGCTAGTCTGTATAAACATGTTTGACATAGAAGAAACTCCTTGTTCATTATGTTTAAAAGCCATGGTGGAACCCCCTCTTAGAATGTGTACCAAATGTACTGATTTCATTTTATGCAATAAAGATCATATTCTGTTTTTAAAAAAATTATCACCAGAGGAATCTGACGAGGGGAAAGTTATGCCGACTAACTCTCCCCACGTGTCAGACCCTTTGACTCACGCCCAAGGGACTCACGCTCAAATGGCGCCAAGTACATCTAGGGCGCCCATAGCGTTTACTTTACAAGACATGGCAGCAGTCATGGATAATACACTGTCAGCGGTATTAGCCAGACTACCTGAACTTAGAGGTTAGCGAGATAGCTCTGGGGTGAGACAAAATGCAGAGCATACTGACGCTTTAAGAACCATGTCTGATACTGCTTCACAATATGCAGAAGCTGAGGAAGGAGAGCTTCAGTCAGTGGGTGATGTTAATGACTCAGGAAAGATACCTGATTCTAATATTTCTACATTTAAATTTAAGCTTGAACACCTCCGCTTGTTACTTAGGGAGGTTTTAGCTGCTCTGAATGACGGTGATACCATTGCAGTGCCAGAGAAATTTTGTAGACTGGATAAATGCTTTGCAGTGCCGGTGTGTACTGATGTTTTTCCAATACCTAAAAGGTTTACAGAAATTATTAATAAGGAATGGGATAGACCAGGTGTGCCGTTCTCTTCCCCTCCTATTTTTAGAAAAATGTTTTCCAATAGACGCCACCACACGGGACTTATGGCAGACAGTCCCTAAGGTGGAGGGAGCAGTTTCTACTCTAGCAAAGCGTACTACTATCCCTGTCGAGGACAGTTGTGCTTTTTTAGAGCCAATGGATAAAAAATTAGAAGGTTACCTTAAGAAAATATTTATTCAACAAGGTTTTATCCTACAGCCCATTGCATGCATTGCCCCTGTCACTGCTGCTGCTGCGTACTGGTTTGAGTCTCTGGAAGAGGCTTTACAGGTAGAGACTCCATTGGATGACATACTTGGCAAACTTAGAGCACTTAAGCTAGCCAATTATTTTATTTCTGATGCCATTGTTCATTTGAATAAACTAACGGCTAAGAATTCTGGTTTTGCTATACAGGCGCGCAGAGCGCTATGGCTTAAATCATGGTCAGCTGACGTGACTTTAAAATCTAAGCTACTTAACATTCCCTTCAAGGGGCAGACCCTATTCGGGCCTGGTTTGAAGGAGATTATTGCTGATATCACGGGAGGAAAAGGTTGTGCCCTTCCTCAGGACAGGTCCAAATCTAGGGCCAAACAGTCTAATTATCGTGCCTTTCGAAACTTCAAGGCAGGTGCGGCATCAACTTCCTCTAATAATAAACAAGAGGGAACTTTTGCTCAATCTAAGACAGTCTGGAGACCAAACCAGACCTGGAAAAAAGGTAAGCAGGTCAAAAAGCCTGCTGCTGCCTCTAAGACAGCATGAAGGAACGACCCCCTATCCGGTAACGGATCTAGTAGGGGGCAGACTTTCACTCTTCGCCCAGGCGTGGGCAAGAGATGTTCAGGATCCCTGGGCATTGGAAATTATATCCCAGGGATATCTTCTGGACTTCAAAGCTTCCCCCCCCAAAAGGGAGATTTCACCTTTCACAATTATCTGCAAACCAGATAAAGAGTGAGGCATTCTTACACTGTGTACGAGACCTCCTAGTTATGGGAGTGATCCATCCAGTTCCAAAGGAGGAACAGGAACAGGGTTTTTACTCAAATCTGTTTGTGGTTCCCAAAATAAGAGGGAACCTTCAGACCGATTTTGGATCTAAAGATCTTAAACAAATTCCTCAAAGTTCCGTCGTTCAAGATGGAAACTATTCGTACCATCCTACCACTGATCCAGGAGGGTCAATATATGACTACAGTGGATCTAAAGGATGCTTATCTTCACATTCCGATACACAAAGATCATCATCGGTTTCTCAGGTTTGCCTTTCAAGACAGGCATTACCAGTTGTAGCTCTTCCCTTTGGATTAGCTACAGCCCCAAGAATCGTTACAAAGGTTCTAGGGTCGCTTTTGGCGGTCCTAAGGCCGCAGGCATAGCAGTAGCCCCTTATTTAGACGACATCCTGATACAGGCGTCAAACTTCCAAATTGCCAAGTCTCATACGGACGTAGTACTGGTATTTCTGAGTCCAGGTTATCAAAGCTTCTAAATTCCTGTCTGGTTCTTCATTCCATTCCGCGCCTTTTGGTGGCTCAGTGTATGGAAGTAATCGGCTTAATGGTAGCGGCAATGGACATAGTGCCGTTTGCACGCTTACATCTCAGACCGCTGCAACTATGCAGGCTCAGTCAGTGGAGCGGGGATTACACAGATTTGGCCCCTCAACTGAATCTGGACCAAGAGACCAGGGATCCTCTTCCCTGGTGGCTATCTCGGTCCATCTGTCCAAAGGTATGACCTTCGCAGGCCAGATTGGACTATTGTAACAACAAATGCCAGCCTTCTAGGTTGGGGTGCAGTTTGGAACTCCCTGAAGGCTCAGGGATCGTGGACTCAGGAGGAGTCTCTCCTTCCAATAAATATTCTGGAACTAAGAGCGATATTCAAGGCTCTTCAGGTTTGGCCTCAGTTAGCAACTCTGAGGTACATCAGATTTCAGTCGGTCAACATCACGACTGTAGCTTACATCAACCATCGAGGGGGAACAAGAAGTTCCCTAGAGATGTTAGAAGTTTCAAAAATAATTCACTGGGCAGAGATTCACTCTTGCCACCTATCAGCTATCCATATCCCAGGTGTAGAGCACTGGGAGACGGATTTTCTAAGTCGTCAGACTTTTCATCCGGGAGAGTGGGAACTCCATCCGGAGGTATTTGCACAACTGATTCTCCGTTGGGGCAAACCAGAACTGGATCTCATGGCGTCTCGCCAGAACGCCAAGCTTCCGTGTTACGGATCCAGGTCCAGGGATCCCAAGGCTACACTGATAGATACTCTAGCAGCGCCCTGGTCTTTCAACCTGGCTTATGTGTTTCCACCGTTTCCTCTGCTCCCTCGACTGATTGCCAAGATCAAGCAGGAGAGAGCATCAGTGATTCTGATAGCACCTGCGTGGCCATGCAGGACCTGGTATGCAGATCTAGTGGACATGTCATCCTTTCCACCATGGTCTCTGCCTCTGAGACAGGACCTTCTACTTCAGGGTCCTTTCAACCATCCAAATCTAATTTCTCTGAGGCTGACTGCCTGGAGATTGAATGCTTGATTTTATCAAAGTGTGGCTTCTCCGAGTCAGTTATTGATACCTTAATACAGGCACGAAAGCCTGTCACCAGGAAAATTTACCATAAGGTATGGCGTAGATATCTTTATTGGTGTGAATCCAAGGGTTACTCATGGAGTAAGGTCAGGATTCCTAGGATTTTATCTTTTCTCCAAGAAGGTTTGGAAAAAGGATTGTCAGCTAGTTTCTTAAAGGGACAGATTTTTGCTCTGTCTATTCTTTTGCACTAACGTCTGGCAGATGTTCCAGACGTTCAGGCATTTTGTTTAGTTTGAATCAAGCCTGTGTTTAAACCTGTTGCTCCACCATGGAGCTTAAACTTGGTTCTTAAGGTTCTTCAAGGAGTTCCGTTTGAACCTCTTCATTCCATAGATATCAAACTTTTATCTTGGAAAGTTCTTTTTTTTTTTTTTTGTGGTAGCTATTTCCTCGGCTCGTAGAGTCTCTGAGCTATCTGCCTTACAATGTGATTCTCCTTATCTGATTTTTCATACGGATAAGGTAGTCCTGCGTACCAAACCTGGGTTCTTACCTAAGGTGGTATCTAACAAGAATATCAATCAAGAGATTGTGGTTCCATCCTTGTGTTACACAATCTGGACATGGTCTGTGCTTTAAAGTTTTACTTACAAGCTACTAAAGATTTTCGTCAAACATCTGCTTTGTTTGTTGTCTTCTCTGGACAGAGGAGAGGTCAAAAGGCTTTGGCAACCTCTCTTTCTTTTTGGCTAAGAAGCTTAATCCGCTTAGCCTATGAGACTGCTGGACAGCAGCCTCCTGAAAGGATTACAGCTCATTCCACTAGAGCTGTGGCTTCCACTTGGGCCTTTAAAAATGAGGCTTCTGTTGAACAGATTTGCAAGGCGGCGACTTGGTCTTCGCTTCATACTTTTTCAAAATTTTACAAATTTTATACTTTTGCTTCTTCGGAGGCTATATTTGGGAGAAAGATTTTACAGGCAGTGGTTCCTTCCATTTAAGTTCCTGCCTTGTCCCTCCCTTTATCCGTGTACTTTAGCTTTGGTATTGGTATCCCACAAGTAATGGATGATCCGTGGACTGGATACACCTTACAAGAGAAAACACAATTTATGCTTACCTGATAAATTTATTTCTCTTGTGGTGTATCCAGTCCACGGCCCGCCCTGTCATTTTAAGGCAGGTAATTTTTAAATTTAAACTACAGTAACCACTACACCCTATGGTTCCTCCTTTCTCGGCTTGTTTTCGGTCGAATGACTGGCTATGACAGTTAGGGGAGGAGCTATATTACAGCTCTGCTGTGGGTGTCCTCTTGCAACTTCCTGTTGGGAATGAGAATATCCCACAAGTAATGGATGATCCGTGGACTGGATACATCACAAGAGAAATAAATTTATCAGGTAAGCATAAATTGTGTTGTTTTTTTTTTGTTTTTTTTTACTTTTTATTGTAAGCGTTCATTGCTTTGCACTTAGTTTTATTATCTGCTCTTCAGTTTTATACTTCCCACTGTAGTACAGTGGTTCGTTATTTGCAGTGCGCTGATGACTTGGTGGGATCGATATGGAGTTTATTCCTCAACTCACTGGGTGAGTTTTTATCAGGTAGCGGATTATTTTTATTTATTATTTTACTTTGTGTAGGAAGAGGTTATTTATTTTTAATTTGTGAGGTTGTAGTGCGCCTTTTCTCTTAGCTGCCTCCTTTGTGTGAGAATGGAGCGGCGCCATTTTAGGCTGTCTTGGAAGTCTGTGACCCCGCCTTCTTAATGAGTTATGCAGTTTTGTCTGCGCTATTAGTGCTACATTCCTGTTTTTTTTTTTTTCTAATATTATTTTTATTGAGGGAAAAGTGTTGGCAAACAAGTAAAACAATTGAGCATTGTACAGTCATCTTCAGAAATTGACAGTAACAAGGTATCATATACAATTTACATTATAGGCTGCATAAACCAAGGTTAATAACAACAATTGTACTATTGAAAGACATAATATGTAAGTGCCAATGATCGTTAAAACCTTCTGTGCAAAAGTAGGAGGCCACTCTTGGACCTCAACCCACGAAAAGGGAGAATGAACATTTGTAGAAGGCTGCCTAGAATAGAAGAAATCACTCAGGGATCCCTTAATATTCACCTCAAATTTTACATTTTTATAATGTTACAACTGGTGACTAATAATGTAGTAAAACAATTTTTGCGATTTATAAACAATATAGTATGTTGCGTTGCAAAATATTTTACTGTAGTAAGATGCGGCATAGGAAAGATAAGCCACATGAGTAGCCCTCCTAAATAAGGAGGTACATTATTGGGGGGGGGGGGAGAGAGGAGGTAGGTTGAAAAATAGTAAGTGGTATGTATAGCTAAGGAGACTTTTGAATTATAGAATAACCATACCCGCCTAGTAAGGTTTTATTGAAACAGCTTATTCCATAATGTCCTGGAGTACCCATAAGACTAAGCTAAGGAACATTACTCAGTATACTAGTATATTTAATGTCTAGAAGCAGTGAAGTGCAGACTAGGTTATATAAAATACATGAAATAACTGAATTTAAATAAAAATAAGTGAGAGAAAGAATGCCACTGTAGGACACAAATCTTAACACTGAAAGCAAAGTGGCACTGAATCACCACCTCTTTGTTGCATGTGAACTAAATAAACCAGACCTCAAAAAAAGACCATGGCATATTAGGTGTCTACACACTAGACTTGGGTAGATGTTGGTAATAACACTAGCTAGAAAGTGGGCGGGGTAAGCAAGGTGCAGGCCGTAGTCCTCAACGTAATTAATCTGCAATTGTTACTGAGAGATAGGGTATTAGATAAAAAAAAGTGGATTTGAAACCAGATAGAGATAAATCAATGTGAAAGTGATTAAACCATTGAAAGTTTCCCCTTCAGAACAAGGCTGCCATATCCCCTGGACGTGGGCCCCCCATCCAGGAGCAGACAATTCATAAATGGATAGAACCAAGGGAGGGGAGATTATGAATGCGTATGTTTTGATGCAGTTTGGGTTTAAGGTATGTATATAGCCCCTTAACTCAGGCGTCTAAGCTTGTAAGGGGAAGGCACCACACTTCTATTATTCCCGGCAGTGAAGGGGTTAATCAGGTAGCTTGTAAGGTTAATTTTAGCTTATTACCCTCCATCCTGACACCCCCCCTCTGATCCCTCCCAAACAGCTTTCTTTCTTCCCGCATACCCCTCCCCCCCCACCTAGTCACCACCATCTTAGGTACTGGCAGACAGTCTGCCAGTATGAGGAGTTACGGCAATTTTAAAAAAAAATTAATTTTTTAAATATTTCCTGCAGTGTAGGATCCCCCCTTACCCTCCAACCTCCCTGATCCCTCCCAAACAACTCTCTAACCCTCCCCCTCTAACTAGCTGTCTGCCAGTACCTATAAACCAGTTTATTTATAATCTTTTATTAATTTTTAAAAACTTTTTCTGTAGTGTAGTGGTCCCCCACCTGCAATCATTGGTTAGGGATGCCACTACCCCACCAGTTTGTTGTTGTTCAGCTCCCATCCCTCCCTTTCCCTTTATTTATTTTTTTATTGTCACTTTTCTTTCGAAAGATGGAGAGGCCTTAGGCGTCCATCACATGTGGAATATATTTCCCACCACCAGGAGGGGGTCAAGAACCCTCATAAGAGCTTTAATTCCTCTTCTCCCCACTCAGTTCATTCTTGGCCTCTGAGGAGAGAAGTTGAGAGAGGTGCTCTGCAAGCAAGATTTTATTTTCTTTCCTCATTTATTGGGAGCTCAGACCTGACTTGAGACCCAGTACCCCCCTTTCTACCTTCACTCAGGCAAGACTTCAAGATTCAGAGTGGAGCAGTGTTTAAGGAATTAGTGTGTTATGGCACAACAGTACCCTAACGGGTAATTCTATCTGCCATAACTGCCTTCAGGCTTCATGGGGACCCCGTCCCTTAGCTTCCAACTGAGGGGTTGCAGGTATTTCTTTCTTAAGATATGGAGAGTCCACAACGTCATTCAATTACTAGTGGGAATATCACTCCTGGCCAGCAGGAGTAGGCAGAGTACTACAGCAAAGCTGTTAAGTGTCACTCCCCTACTCATAATCCCCAGTCATTCTCTTGGCCTCTGTCAGTGGAGGAGGTGAAGTTTGGTGTCTGAAGAAATTAATTCCTTTTTTGGGTACTTTTCCCTGCAAGCAAGGATCTGGGTTAAGCCGAGTCCACGTTAATCTCTTCAGTAGAGTAGTGGTGACTTTTAAGCAGTTAGGAAGTTGTGAGGTGGTGTTTACTTTGTTTCCTAACATATTGCTGCCCTAGTTATAGAAAGCCTGAGTTTTGTTACTCTGTTCTTTCTTTTTCTACAGGTCTCTGTAAAGAATATGTGTCCTTTCATACCTGGTAAACTGTCGTCCTGACAGCTAGATTGCAGGTAAGTGCCTTTTTTATCATTTTTTTTGGTATGCAGACATGCACTTAAGGAGATTGAGCTGCAATTTTATGTGGGACATGAAAATATCCTTTATATAGGATACTTTTAGGCAGGCTGCAGGACACTGTATTTGTGACTATAAAAGGGAGGCTAAGGGGTTAATACATTTTGGAAACTTGCATATCCTTTATTATTGGGGCTAATGTACACTTTATTCTTCTGGGTTGTGTCTCTCAGGAGGAATGGGAGAGACGGCTGCCCTTTTTAAAAGTTTTTGTTATTGTGTGGGCTACTTTGTTTGAGAAACGCAGTGAGGCACAGTTTGTTTAATTGGCTCTGGTGGTTTCCTCAGAGACGCAAGAGGAAGTCTCTGTTAGAGAATAACTGTCAGTCTCTCTGTAACGTGCGCTTTTAATTCAACTGCGCAGTTTCTTGTTGGTTAAAGTCATGTGACTTCCGCTCTTCCGCATTTTGTAACTATCCGACATCTCCTCTGCTCATTTCTTTCCGGAGAGTGCTAGGAACGTCTGGAGAGTTTCTGCCTGTTTTTTAATTATCATTTCTATAAAGTGATATTGCGGTGGTCAGGTAAGACATCTCAGTTAGGCTGAGGTGCAGAGGTCCTGACTTTTTTTTTTTTTTGGTTCAGCTAGGAAAGTATTCTAAGATTCTCGCTCTAAGTATTTTTTGTTTCTTAAAGTGACTGTAACAAGTTTAAATAATTATAAAATTTCCTAAATGTATTTTGTTATTATGGATATGGATCAAGACTTTGTGTCTTTAGATAAATGTTTGTTATGCCTTAAGGAACAAATTGTTTTGCCTATGCAATTCTGTCCTGCATGCTTAGCTAGAACTCCTGAATGTTAAGAGAGATTGTTGCCCTCTGAGTCCATTGTCTCTCAGGATGATGCTGTTCAGGCAATGCCACAGCCTTCTCCTCAAGCGTCCCAATCCTCAATGGCGTCACATGCAGTGCCCTGTGGTTCCTCTCAGCCTCCTGGAAGCGTTTATTTGCCTGTAGATTTTGCTGCACAGATATCTTCAGCTGTATCTGCAGCATTATCTGATTTTCCTATACTGGGAAAACGCAAGAAGAAAATTAAACATTCAGATAGTAAGGTTTCTGTTCCTCCACCTACTGCTACGCAGGTTTCCCTCCCTCATAAGTCTGATGAGGATACGTTGGTAGCTTCTGAGGGTGAAATCTTGAATTCTGACAGTATAATTTCTTTGTCTGAGGTTGAAGAAGTAAACTTTGTGGTTTAAGCTTGAACACCTTCGTGTATTATTAAAGGAGGTATTGGCTACTCTGGACGACTCCGACTCTCCAGGCGTGGTCAACCGTGAAAATCTAGTAAGCTTAATAAATGCTATGATGTTCCTTCCTCTGTGGAAGTGTTTCCTGTTCCAGGCCGTGTAACAAAGATTATTACACAGGAATGGGAGAAGCCAGGGATTTCTTTCTCTCCGTCTTCAGTTTTTAAAAGATACTTCCTGTTGCTGATTCCATTAAAGATTCATGGCGCACGGTGCCTTAAGTAGAAGGGGCTATTTCTACTTTGGCTAAGAGAACTACAATCCCTATAGAGGATAGCTGCTCTTTTTAAGGATCCCATGGATAAGAAGCTGGAGGCTTATTTGAAAAAGATGTGTGTTCATCAGGGTCTTCAATGGCAACCTGCAGTTTGTATTGCCACATTAGCAAGTGCAGCATCTTATTGGTGCGATGCCTTGTCTGAATCTATTTTAGAAGAGACTCCGTTGGAGGAAATTCAAGATAGGATTAAGGCTCTTAAACTAGCCAATTCCTTTATTTCTGATGCTAATAGGCAAGTTAATAGACTGGGCACCAAGATGTCTGGTGTCACTATCTTAGCCCGCAGGGCTTTGTGGTTAAAAGCTTCTGGCGCTTCCTTACAAGGTTAAAACTTTGTTTGGGCCTGGCAGAAATCATTTCTGATATTACGGCTGGAAAGGGTTTTTTCTACCTCAAGACAAGAAGAACAGACTTAAAGGACGTCAAAGTAATTTTCTTTCCTTTCATAACTTCAAGGTTCAAAAGGCTTCCACTTCCAAGCAGGAGCAGTCCAAGTCTTCTTGGAAACCCAATCAGTCTTAAAACAAGGGGAAGCAATGAAAGAAACCCTCAGCTGAGTCTGTCAGCATGAAGGGTTGGCCCCCGATCCCGGATAGGATCAAGTGGGGGGCAGACTTTCCCTTTTTTGTCAAGCGTGGAGTCAAGATGTCCCAGATCCTTGGGCTGTGGACATTGTATCTCAGGGTTGCAAAATAGAATTCAAAGCTTTTCCTCTCAGAGGCAGATTCCACATCTCAAGATTATCTGCAGACCAGGTAAAAAGAGAGGCATTCTTGAATTGTGTTCAGGACCTTTTCTTTCTGGGAGTGATTGTTCCTGTAAGGGAACAGGATCTATGATTCTATTCAAATATGTTTGTGGTTCCCATGAAGGAGGGAACTTTTTGACCCATTTTAGACCTAAAGTGCTTCAACAATTTTCTCAGGGTACCGTCCTTCAAAATGGAAACCATTCGTTCCATTCTTCCTTTGGTCCAAGAGGGTCAGTTCATGATGACCATAGAGCTTGTCAGGACAATTGTCTGGGAAAATTCACCATTTTGATATTGCATATTAATCACATATGCCTGTGCTATATAATATCCCCTATATTATATAGCACAGGCATATGTGATTAATATGCAATATCAAAATTTGACCATGTGTATTGACTTATAGATTCAGGTACACATACACATATATATTATTTATCAGTATTAATATGTAGCTATTAGCTAGTGTTGCTTGTCAGTATATAATTGCTTATTGTGAAGTTTTTGTACAAAATAATTAATGTTTAGTTACTATGATATTCAAGGTCCCTGACATAACTGCATGATACCTATCATTATATTACTGGTATAAATATCCACAAATATCCCCATGTTTGTCATACATGGTTCCAGTAAGTCTCTTTTTCTATAAACATTATTGGGGTTCAACCTTGGTTAATGGTTAAATAGAGATACTGACTTGTTTTTCAGAATATATTTACAAAATACATATTTGTCTGTTATAGCTTAGTGACGAGGGCCATCTTCCGAGGGAAACATATTATAGCTCATAAATCTTATCTTATTAATAAAAATGTTAATCTGTAATTAGTGTTAGCCAATCATTTATGTGAGTCAACCAAAATTAACAGCAAAAACAACAACCGTGGCTGATATGATTAAAGTTACCTAATATGGCACGTAGCCCAAGCAGAGGTGGAGGTGAGGTGAATTGTAAGCGTATTATTTTAAAAACTTTAGTGATATAAGTTCCATACACTGGATAAAGTTTTCCTTACCGTGCCCCCTGTGTGTCAACCTGCCGGTCCCTGGGTAGAGGCTATGGTTCCTACGCTGCAGCAATCCCTTCTCGGATCCTGGCCGGTACCTCCTTGTACTCCTCAGCGTCCTCCATTCAGCCTGCCATACCCTCCTCAGCTGCTCGTTGCAATAGGGGGCGCGGTTACGTCTCTGATGCGTCTGATGACGTTCTGCTCACCTCTGCTCACCTCTGCGGTTGCTTATTCCGGACTCGTTTACCGGATAACAGAGGTCCTGTAAATGCTTCTGTAAATCCAAAAAGTTGCCGTGCTCACTGTGGGTAAAGTTCAATGGTAATTCAAAGTAGAAAATAGGAGCACCGGCACTGAGTTGAATTAAAAAGTTCCAATTTATTTGTAACACCTTAGTGTCTTTAAAAATCTTTTTACAAGATGGGCACAAACAGATAAAAGACATAGGACTGTCTGATGACAACAGCCTTACATGTTTCGGCTTAAAAAGCCGTCCTCATAAGCTGCTGTCCAGTATACTAAAACTGACACTTTTAAAAGCAACAGACTAATCCAATAGGTTGCAACCTAATTGTCAATTACATAACACCTGTTGGTTTTTCTACATTGCAGGTATTTTAACCCTTTATTTCCCCTGTCATACAAACAATTTAGAAGTGCAAAGCCACACACCTATTCCTTGGAACTATGGCTACAATAGTGTTATGTTAAGTAAACTACATATTCTATTACTAATCATTTCAAATGTACTATATCTACTTATTTCTCCTATCTAATCTCTAATGTCAGAAAAATTCTTTTGGCTTTAAGTTGTAGTCTAATTTTATTTGACATATATACTTAGCTGTTTACCTAGTTTAAATTACTATTGTTAGAAAATATATATTTCCATGCCATTCAAAAATTGCATTTGGTAAATTTCTGTATAAATTTCAAGTTTGAAGAGCTGAACTCTATAAGTACACATGAATGTCCCAATCTATAATATAATATAATAATTCTATATATAAAAAAAAACTTTTCCAATGTTATCCTTGATATATAAAGAAGAATTATTTCGTTAGACATTCTTATGGTAATGTATCTATTCCTGTTTAAAGGAAGCCTTACATGCATACCTGATCTATCATTGCCAAAAGTTCATGATATCATAATCTGAGTTGAAACCATTTGGCACCCTGGTCTTTAACTTAAAAATCCAAAATACCTCCTGTCTACCTAGAATTGTTTCTCTATCCCCCCCATTGTTTTGTGGAGGGATTCTTTCTATGGCGGTCCATGTGAAACTACTGGTGTCCTGATTGTGTACTGTAACAAAATGTTGTACTAACGGTGTACTAGCTAGCCCAGTTTTTATTGATGAAAGATGTTCCCTTATCCTAGTTCTGACCTCTCTAATTGTGAGCCCTACATACTGTTTTTGACAATCTTTACAGGTTATAAGGTAAATGATAAACGTAGACCTGCAGTTCATGCACATATATTTCTGATATTCTTGTCCTGTATGTGTGGAGATGAAACTTGCCCCTGTGTCTACCTTTGCACAGGCCACACAATTAGTGTAGTGGCATCTGTACATGCCTCTAGATGTCAACCATGATGAGTCCTGTGTCAAATTCTTACTGGGTAGTTTCGTTGGTGAAACCATATTTCCTAAGCTCATATTTCTTTTGTATGCAAACCTACAATCCTTAATATTAATATCAGCTAAGCCATCATCTGCTCTTAAAAGAGGGAGATGTTTCCTTATTATGTTACAAATGTTAGAGTATTGGCTACTGTATGTTGTTACAAACAATAAGTCGTTAGATTGAGCTTTCATTTCTTTTCCCCTTCTCTCTTTTTCTAATAGATCATTTCTGTTTAGTTTCATTACAGATTTTTTTGCAGAGTCTATTAGATTTCTCTGATACCCTCTTTGTTTTAACCTCTCTGTTAGTAGAGTGGACTGTTCAAGGTAACTATTATCATCAGAACAATTTCGTTTAAGTCGTGTATACTGTCCTTTTGCTATCCCTCTGAATGTGCTTACTGGGTGACAGCTTGATGCATGCAGCAAAGTGTTGCCAGCTATGGGCTTTCTATATACTGTTGACTTAACAAGTTTCCCTTTTGTTCCACTAAGTGTAACATCCAGATAGTTAATCTGTTTACTGTCATATTCTGAAGTAAATCTTAGACCTACATTATTTATGTTCAAACCTTCTACAAACATTTTCATTTTTTCATGGTCTCCTTGCCAAATGAAAAGCAGGTCATCTATGAAACGCTTGTATATCACTATATTCTCCCTGTAAGGGTTTCCATCTCCAAATATGCTGCACCGCTCCCACCAACCCAAAAATAGGTTAGCATATGAGGGCGCAAACTTTGCCCCCATGGCGGTGCCGCATATTTGAAGATAGAAAACCCCCTCAAAAGAGAAGTAGTTGTGTTTCAAAAGGAAGTCTACGACCCTTACAACAAATTCGCAGTAGTCTGAGTTGTTACCATAATACTTTTTCATAAAAAAGGCTATTGCTTGTAATCCACACTCATGTGGTATAGAAGAATAGAGTGATTGGACGTCCACTGTAAGCCAAGTGAATTTGTCATTCCACTCTAAATCTGAGATTATCTGTAATATATGTTTTGTATCTTTTACATGGCTCCAAAGATCCAAAACCATTGGTTGTAGAATACTATCTAACCATTCTGACAGATGTTCTGAGAAAGACCCTATTCCACTTACTATAGGTCTTCCTACCACATTCTCTGTACTCTTATGTACTTTAGGCAGGTGATTAAATGTAGGTATTTTTGGATTGGTAGTCAGTAGGTATGCACTTGTGTCTGAGTCAATGAAACCCATTTCAACACCATCATCAACTAAATCCCTCAGCTTTTTATTAAAGATTTTAGTTGGATCGTTAGTTAGTGTCCTATAATTTAATGGGTTATTCAATTGTCTTAGTGCTTCTTTTATAAAATCATCCCTATTCTGAACCACTACTGTGCCTCCTTTATCTGCGGCACGTATCACCAAATCTTTATTTTGTGCCAATTTTTTTAATACTTCTCTTTCATTGTAAGTTAAGTTACATTTGGTGTTAGTCTGGGTGTAATATAACTTGGTCAGATCTTGTTCCACCCTATTTTGGAACTTTTCTATTATATTACCTCTGCTTTGTATCGGGTAAAAGGTGGACTTTTTCTTAAATTTAGGAGTGCACAGTCGTGTTTCACGGTTAGGCATAGAATTAGAAAAAGAAAAAGAATTGGAAAGGGAATCAGAGCATCTGAGAGGATCAGAATCAGTATCATAAATAGAGATGGAAATAGGGTAATGACTAGGGACAGACCTATCTTCAACACTTTCTTCTGCTAAAGTTTCCAATGTATTCAAGTCACATAAGTGCTGAAAATCTGAATCACTTTGATCCCTTCCAATTATAGAGCTAGGCTGAACAACCATGCTCTCATGTGGCTGGGATTCATTGGAAATATGTTTATTCATAGAGAAATGCTTTTTTAAGGTTAGTTTTCTAATCAGCTTATTCACATCCAATAATGTGTCAAATAAATTAAATGAGCTAGTGGGGACAAAGCCCAAACCTAATCCTAGCAACTTCAATTCCACATCATTCAGTGAATAATCTGATAGATTTATAACATTGATACTTGGGGAACTAGTTGTAACAACTACTCCTGATAATGTGTTCGTCTCTGTTGTGTCCTGCGAGGGTACCTCCCTCTTGCTGAACCTGTGGATTTTTAAGTTAAAGACCAGGGTGCCAAATGGTTTCAACTCAGATTATGATATCATGAACTTTTGGCAATGATAGATCAGGTATGCATGTAAGGCTTCCTTTAAACAGGAATAGATACATTACCATAAGAATGTCTAACGAAATAATTCTTCTTTATATATCAAGGATAACATTGGAAAAGTTTTTTTTTTTATATATAGAATTATTATATTATATTATAGATTGGGACATTCATGTGTACTTATAGAGTTCAGCTCTTCAAACTTGAAATTTATACAGAAATTTACCAAATGCAATTTTTGAATGGCATGGAAATATATATTTTCTAACAATAGTAATTTAAACTAGGTAAACAGCTAAGTATATATGTCAAATAAAATTAGACTACAACTTAAAGCCAAAAGAATTTTTCTGACATTAGAGATTAGATAGGAGAAATAAGTAGATATAGTACATTTGAAATGATTAGTAATAGAATATGTAGTTTACTTAACATAACACTATTGTAGCCATAGTTCCAAGGAATAGGTGTGTGGCTTTGCACTTCTAAATTGTTTGTATGACAGGGGAAATAAAGGGTTAAAATACCTGCAATGTAGAAAAACCAACAGGTGTTATGTAATTGACAATTAGGTTGCAACCTATTGGATTAGTCTGTTGCTTTTAAAAGTGTCAGTTTTAGTATACTGGACAGCAGCTTATGAGGACGGCTTTTTAAGCCGAAACATGTAAGGCTGTTGTCATCAGACAGTCCTATGTCTTTTATCTGTTTGTGCCCATCTTGTAAAAAGATTTTTAAAGACACTAAGGTGTTACAAATAAATTGGAACTTTTTAATTCAACTCAGTGCCGGTGCTCCTATTTTCTACTTTGAATTACCATTAATCATTTATGTGAACCTAACCTTATCAGTTGCGGTGGAGTTAAGCGTTTTCCATAAAATACACACTCACCCACAAAAGGGGGAGAAGGGGACACAAGCAGACGGCACAAGGGGCCACACTGAGCATGCATGATGACCACACCCTATCCAGAGGAGATGGGAGGCTAAGCTGACCAGATAGACAAGTCAGGATAATGGCGAGAGAGGGTCTTTTTACTCTGAACCCCAGTGAAGGACCCCACAATGTTGATAAGTATGAAACAAACCTATATGAAACAGTTGTGTTAATATGATTTATGCTCTTTACATTTATATTCAAAGTTTTATTAATGAATCAGGTGAGTTAATCAATTCTGGTTTGCCCTTTATAGTCACAAATATTTTTGTTTGGTAATTCATGTTAACCTTGTCTTATCTGTCGACAATAACACTGGGTCAATCAGGAATCTGGTAATAATATTATTTTCTTATGGTTTGCCAGGATTATTAGTTGACCTGATTCTTGCCAGCTATGCTGAGAATTGAAATAACAAAAGTTTCTGTTTCTCTATTATACATGCAAGCTACTGCAAATAAAATCATTTAGTGATTGTTTTCATTAGTTTTAACCTGATAATCATTAAATCATTGTAATGATGTATGCTTATTGATTTGCTTTATTCATATATTGCTTATTATTTCCAATAATTCTTTTAATAAACTAAGTTTGTTTATTGATCTGGGCTCAGTTTAATTAATAGACAAAATAGAACTAAAAGGATTCAATTTTTTTATATATAATCCTTTGCAAATGATATAATTCACAGTGTTATTAAATTGCAAACATTGCCTCTGCAAAGTTGGTAACCGCTATTATATATATGAGTTACATTATCAGAATGATCTAAAGCAAATTCCCAAAGCGCCACCCAAAAATAGAAAAATACATATATAAATAATAATAGAAAAATACATATATAAATAATAATAGAAAAATACATATATAAATAATAATAGAAAAATACATATATAAATAATAATAGAAAAATACATATATAAATAATAATAGAAAAAATAAAATAATATATACAATGTAAATATAAATAGAGATGACCTGTGAATGCGCACAAGAAACACAATAAATCACAAATAAGTAATTTCAAAGGGGTATGTAGCAAATAAACTGATCACAATGACCCCTAAATAGTAAAATGTCTTTCTTACCAAGTGCTTTTTCACAATCTAAGTAACAATGAATCACTGTAGTCCATATAGAAATTAACTGAACAGTCCAAATTCACACTTCTCTGCTGCTCCTTTAAAAAACCCTTGGTGTGAATTCCGTGGTGATGCAAGATAAGACAAGTCCCTGTAGAAAACAAGAAAACAGGAGCGCAACTCCGTGCACCAAACAGTACACGGATGATCTAAGTGTAGATTTAAGAGCAATTTATTTGTACACAAAGAATGACAAACATTCAAACATCAGATAAAACACTCACATCGATGACCTCAAGCATATGAGGTATGTGTCTGCAATTGATACGATAACGTTGGAACTTCTCTCCACTGATCTCCTCTCTCTCCTTTGTAGTATTCGATAGCCAGCGGGTAAGTCCTTGTATAGACCTTTGGGACCCTCTCTGTTTAGTTCTGACAAGCACCGCTCTGTAAAAAAGCCGGCTCCAGTGCGGCTGCTGTCTTCCACGTCAGAGTATGTCCAAGCGTGTTGTCAAGTGGGCGTGGCCTTACGCATTTTGCGAGGCTCCTCCTCGCTTCGTCAGAGGCAATGCCCACATTGCTTGTCAAAGCCCTTCTTATTCCATTCAGGTTTCTCTATCTTCACTGTTATAGGCTGTTCATACACCTTGTGATTCAAAAGCCTGCAAATGTTTCATTCTCAATCTTATAGCCTGTCAGTTTAGTCCTTTGAACTAGGCGGTTACATATGTAATACGGATTTCATAGCAACACATAAATGCATATTATTTAAAACATAATGCTTCATATTAAAAAATGATAATCCATATAATCAATTTATAAAAGAGAAAACCTATTGTCATATAAAAAAGATTAAAAAGATAATATTTAGTTAAAATACTTAAAAAATATATATATAGATTAGTATGGGAACTTTACATGAAACACATCTACTACTATTATTTCATACATAAAACAGCTTTAAATGCATATGATAATAATAATAAAAATAAAAATAATAATAATATTAAAAACCTCCTAACTAATTGATATGTTGGGGCCATAATTTGGTAAGTTGGGAATAAGATTTAGTTTCACTACAGAAATTGAATAGTTAAAGGTGGTAGACCTGAACTGTGAATTAGTTTCACTACAGAAATTGAATAGTTAAAGGTTTGAGTTAATTTACATTCTTTTGTATTCTGGTTTTTAGTATTGCAATTAGATAACAATTAGATTGTTTGCATAGGTGAGCAATTAGGAGGGACCCCACCCTATCTTTCTGAGGGTATTTAAAGAGATCTGTTTAGCTCTGCTTCTTAGCAAAGAGATCAAACTACAAAAGGATCAAATACATAAGGATATTTGAGTTATTTCAGAAAGGTGGTAGACCTGAACTGTGAATTAGTTTCACTACAGAAATTGAATAGTTAAAGGTGGTAGACCTGAACTGTGAATTAGTTTCACTACAGAAATTGAATAGTTAAAGGTGGTAGACCTGAACTGTGAATTAGTTTCACTACAGAAATTGAATAGTTAAAGGTGGTAGACCTGAACTGTGAATTAGTTTCACTACAGAAATTGAATAGTTAAAGGTTTGAGTTGATTTACATTCTTTTGTATTCTGGTTTTTAGTATTGCAATTAGATAACAATTAGATTGTTTGCATAGGTGAGCAATTAGGAGGGACCCCACCCTATCTTTCTGAGGGTATTTAAAGAGATCTGTTTAGCTCTGCTTCTTAGCAAAGAGATCAAACTACAAAAGGATCAAATACATAAGGATATTTGAGTTATTTCAGAAAGGTGGTAGACCTGAACTGTGAATTAGTTTCACTACAGAAATTGAATAGTTAAAGGTTTGAGTTAATTTACATTCTTTTGTATTCTGGTTTTTAGTATTGCAATTAGATAACAATTAGATTGTTTGCATAGGTGAGCAATTAGGAGGGACCCCACCCTATCTTTCTGAGGGTATTTAAAGAGATCTGTTTAGCTCTGCTAAACATTTAGCTCTGCTTCTTAGCAAAGAGATCAAACTACAAAAGGATCAAATACATAAGGATATTTGAGTTATTTCAGAAAGGTATATAACATTTCTCTTTTAAATTGTTGTTACTTGAATAGTTTGTACTTTCAGATAATATATTTTGTATTTCTATTAACTTTATATTTTGTTTTTTTATAGGTGGTAGACCTGAACTGTGAATTAGTTTCACTACAGAAATTGAATAGTTAAAGGTTTGAGTTAATTTACATTCTTTTGTATTCTGGTTTTTAGTATTGCAATTAGATAACAATTAGATTGTTTGCATAGGTGAGCAATTAGGAGGGACCCCACCCTATCTTTCTGAGGGTATTTAAAGAGATCTGTTTAGCTCTGCTTCTTAGCAAAGAGATCAAACTACAAAGGGATCAAATACATAAGGATATTTGAGTTATTTCAGGAGTTATTCAGGGTTATTCAGGCTTATTCAGTAGTAAATAATACTTATATTTTTCTTATTGTTAAAGTGTTGCATAGTTTAAAATGTCTCAGATACAGTGCAATGGGTGTTTTGCACTTTTTAATCGTTCTACTTTTTGGAGATTTAGGGGCTGTCCTGTTTGTAATCAGTTTTCCCTGTTAAGGGAGGAAATAGCTAAACTTCAAGCTAAGGTAAGTAACATACCTGTTACCTCTACAAAGCTGCCTCAGAAAGAAGCCCCTCTACCCCAGAGATCAGCAAGGAGAGGCAGATGGATCACTGTAGGCTCTGGAAGAATTAGAACAGTAGACCAGAAGCATTGCCCACAACCTCTGCCATTGCAAAACTCCTATGCTGCTCTTGCCGAATATACTTGTGATGAGGAGATTGCTGTTTCTGAGCCCTCTGAAGCTGTAACAGGTAATTTAAATCTATTGGCACCTGATTCTCCAGGTAACATAACACAGGAAAGAACTGCAGATGTGTTTTTGAGAAAAAGACTGTTAGTGGGTGACTCTATTTTGAGGAATGTGTATTTAGGTGAAAGTAAAGGAGAAACAAGGGAGGTTAGATGTCTTCCAGGAGCTACTGCTCACAGGGATAAGAATCGTATTTTGAGAATTGTTAAGGCAGCAGAAAAGGGAAGTGAGTTAGATGTGATTGTACATTTAGGAACAAATGATCTGGCTAGTAATCATGTTGCTGCTGTTCAGAAAGAGTTTTGTGACCTAGGTAATCATTTAGAGACTGTGGCATCAACTCTATCATTTTCTGCTATTTTACCTGTGTATGGCCAGGAAGCAGGAAAGATGGAGCGGATAACAACATTTAATTCTTGGTTAGATAAGTGGTGCAGGGAACGAGGATTTGGTTTTATTGGCCATTATAGCTCTGTTTGGAAAGATACTAGGTTATTTAGGAGAGATGGCTTGCATTTGGATGCTAAAGGAACAGAGTATCTGGGAGAGGAGTTTAAATACTTTATTAGAAATCATTTAAACTAATAAAGGGGGGTAGCATTAATATATCCACCTGCCCCCCCCCCATAAAGAATTATGACTTACATAAAGACAAACAATTTAGAGGACCAAAATCAGCATGGTTTTACTTCAGGGAGATCATGTCAGACTAATCAAATTGACTTCTTTGATTATGTAACAAAAGTATTAGACAAGGGAGGAGCAGTTGATGTAGCATATCTAGATTTCAGCAAAGCATTTGACACCGTCCCACACAATAAACTTATTCACAAACTATATCTCCTTGGTCTAGATTCAAAAATTGTGAACTGGGTGGAATGCTGGCTTAAGGACAGAAAACAAAGTGTCTTAGTAAATGGAGTTCATTCAGCAGAGGGGGCTGTTACTAGTGGTGTTCCTCAGGGGTCAGTTCTGGGGCCTGTTTTGTTTAACATATTTATCTGCGATATCAGCAAAGGGCTACAGGGGAAAGTATGTCTCTTTGCAGATGATACAAAAATTTGCAACAGAGTGGATGTTCCAGGGGGGGTAGACAAAATGAGAAGTGATATACAACAATTGGAGGATTGGACAAATGACTGGGGTCTAAAGTTTAACACAGCAAAGTGTAAAATAATGCATTTAGGGAAGAAAAATCCAAATGTTAATTACAGACTCAATGACACTTTACTGACTGTTACAGACGAGGAACAGGACTTGGGAATTATTATTTCAGATGATTTAAAACTTAGTAAACAATGTAGTAATGCAGCGAGTAAGGCTAGCAGAATGCTTGGATGTATTGGTAGAGGTATTTGCAGCAGAAATAGTAAGGTTCTTATGCCACTTTATAGATCATTAGTTAGGCCTCATCTTGAGTATTGTGTGCAGTTCTGGAGACCATATCTCCAGAAGGATATTAACAAACTTGAATCTGTGCAAAGGAGGGCTACCAAAATGGTACATGGTCTAAAAAATAAAACTTACCAGGATAGGCTCAATGACCTAAATATGTATAGCTTAGAGGAGAGAAGGGAAAGAGGTGATATGATAGCAACTTTCAAGTACATTAAAGGGTTTAGTAAAACTGAGGCTGTGGGTATTTTACATAAAATGGAAAATTCAAGAACAAGGGGTCATGAGCTCAAGCTAAAGGGTAGTAGATTCAGAAGTAATTTGAGGAAGCACTTCTTTACAGAAAGAGTGATTGATTTATGGAATAAACTTCCTCAAGAGGTAGTAGCAACAAACACTGTGGGGGACTTTAAAAATGCATGGGACAAGCATAGGGCTATCCTACGAACTAGATAAGTTTATACTGTTAGGTAAGGTCGGGCAGACTTGCTGGGCCTATGGCTCTTATCTGCCGTCAATATCTATGTTTCTATGTTAAGATAAATATATAAAAATATAAAAATAAGCTCACTATAAACTACTCCTCCCTTTAAAAAACTAAAATAAATACAGGAGACACCTTAGATACATTAAATTGAGGATAATACCTAAAAAGCCAATATTGCTACCCTGTTACACATCTAAAAAGGCTGCTAAGTTTATATCGCGATTCATACCCCCTGGACCCACAGCTTCCAGTTTGTGAATCCAGTAGGTCTCGCGTTGTCTTAGGAGTAATAGTCTGTCTCCTCCCCTAATAGGATTCTTAACATGTTCTATAGCTAAAATACTAAGACCTGTATTATCTTTACCATGTGCTTCAAGAAAATGTACTGGCACACCATGGTTGTCTAGCCCATTCTCTATATTTCTAAGGTGCTCGTTAAATCTTGTCTTTATGGGCCGTTTGGTACGACCTACGTAAATTTTGTCACACGAGCACCTTAGAAGATACACAACATAGCATGTCCTACAATTCATTAGGCCTTTTACTCTAAAGGTAGTTTCACCTTTCCTCTTTCCAAAGGCACATTTATTCTTTTCCATGTGTGCACAACAATTACAATTCTTCCTACCACATTTGAAAAATCCCTCCGTATTCTTATTTAGCCAGTTGGTTTCATTTCCAGATTTAAGCATACTCGGGCTAATCCTATTCTTGATATTCAAATTCCTCTTAAAGATAACCTGTCCCTTATCATTCAGAATATCTCTCAGAATTGGATCTTGCATAACGATAGGCCAATACTTCTTCATTGCTTTCTCAATTTCCCTCGAAGCTCGATTAAATTTGGTCACAAATTGTATTTTTCTTTTGTCATCTCTACTCTTTTTCTTTTGCTTAGTACCCTTAATTAGTTTGTCCCTATCCATTTTCCCAACTGTTTCTTGGATCTCTCTTAGATGGTTAATTTCATATCCCTTTGCTAAGAATCTATTAGAGATTACCCCTGCAGCTGCTTGCTAATCGCTATCTTTAGTGCAATTTCGTCTCGCTCTATGGAACTGACCTAGGGGGACATTCTTTATCCATTTATCATGGTGGCCACTGTTGGCATGGAGATATCCATTTGTGTCTGTAGGTTTCCTATACAGATTAGTATAAACTTTACCTTGTTCTTGTATAATCTCAAGATCTAGAAAGTTTATTTTCTCTTTACTCCACTCCATGGTGAATGTTAGATTAAAGAGATTCTTATTAGTATATTCTACAAAACTCCTTAGTTCCTCAATGGGGCCATGCCAAATCATGAGAACATCGTCTATATAGCGATACCACTGTTTTATATTACATTTAAATGGATTATCCGTGTTGAAAACAAACAAATCCTCCCACCACCCCATGTAAAGATTTGCAAAGGTGGGAGCAAATTTTGTACCCATTGCGGTACCTCTTATTTGGAGGAAGTATTTGTTTTCAAACACAAAATAATTTTTAGTTAGAATGAACCACATGGCCTTTTCCAAAAAATCCATTTGGGTCTCAATAATGTAGCCACCTTTCTTAGAAAGGTATTGAGGTGTACATCCATGGTCACCCAAATAAAATCTTGTTGCCACTCTATATTTTTTGTCAATTCCAAAATGTGTATTGTATCCCTCACGTATGACCGCAAACAGGGCACCATTGGTTTTAGTACCTGATCGACATACTCTGATAATTTGGTGGTGAGGCCCCCAATCCCCGAAACTATCGGTCTCCCCAGAGGGTTCTTTAGATCTTTATGAATTTTAGGGAGATGATAGAAAATCAGTAAATATTGGAAGTCAACACTACTTAGAACCAGATCGTTTGTGCCTGTTCTAATGAGCTCCTCATATTCAAGTAGGAAATCTTTAGTCGGATTTTTCTCTAGGACTTTATATGTATCAGGGTCACTTAATAGGCGTTTCGCTTCCTTAATGTAATCTCCTCTTCCCTGAATTACCACACCCCCGCCCTTGTCAGCACTACGGACCACTATGTCCATATCCTTACTTAGTTTCATAAGTGCCTTCTGTTCATTCCTACTAAGACTACATTTCCTCCTTTTTCTCTTTCTATCCTTTAAGCAAATCTCCTTCAATTCCTTCTCTAAAAATTTCTCAAATACTGGAATAAAATTCCCTTTAGAGTGGACAGGATAAAACGTTGAATTCTTTTTTAGAAGACTATGATTAATAGGGATATTCCTTGATTCTTCTTCAAGTTCATCTAAAATATTAATAAGTCCTATTTCATTATCCACTAGATTGCTTTCAGTTTCCAAACTTTCAAGGACAACTAATGACTCATCCCCTTGTATAGCGGGAGTGTTATCTTCTTCTACTCTCTTATTGATATTGAAATGTCTCGCAAGGGTCAGCTTTCTAATGAGTTTCTTTGTATCAATATACAGTTCAAACTCATTAGGAGCCGAGTCAGGAGCAAAAGAGAGGCCCTTCCCAAGGAGATTCTCTTCATCTTTGGTCAATAATTTGTTTGAAATATTGAAGATCTCCTGTCCAAAGGGTCTCAAAAGTGCTTCCCTTTCCCTTTTTTGTTTTTTGGCTCTATGTACCACCCCTCCTCTGCATCCTCGTCTTCGTGTTCTATCCCTCTTTTTGGATTTCGATTCCCTACCCGGGGTAGATTCTCTGAAGGATGCCCTAAAAAACGATCCTGTACTTGCTCTTTTCTAAACAGAAAATACTGTCCAATCTGTTTCTGTTCCTTGTCCTGATAACCACCCTTTTGTCCTTTTTTATAATTTATATTAGTCTGTTTTCCATTCTCTATGGTTTTCTTATGGTTTGACTGATTTTTCTGTTGGTTCACTTTAGGTCTAGCTCCTAAACTCCATTCCTGATAGTGGCCCTGATTCTTTTGAGGATATAGAGAATGTTGTTCATTTACACTAGATATCCTCCTTTCTCTATACATCCTATATTACCTTCCATATGCTCATATTGGTAATCCTCCTGATATGGGCCCTTATCCCTATTATTAGTAATTAGGTGGTGGCCTCCATTTTTATTTTTATTTTTATTGTTAAAATAGTTACTATTACTTTTGACCTTTTGTTTAGGCTGACCATTTACATGGAACCTTCTATTGTCATAACTCGCTCTTTCTGGACTTTCATCCCCTCTTTTATTTTCTATTGGTGTCTCCTCACTATTTTCCCCAATGTTATTAGCATCTTCTTCTGATTCTTTATCCTTATTCCCATACAATGCATTGTGTAATTTCTTTTTCTTATTTTTGATCACTTCAGATTCAAATGATCTTAAAGCTGTCCTGTTCCTCATATCCAATTCTTTATAAAGGACATCATCCTTATATTCGTTCAATACTGTCTCAATCTGAAGAATCTCATTACTAAGTATTTCAACTTTTTTGTCTCTATATCTTTTTAAAATAGATATAAATTTTCTGGAACAAGTGTCCATAGCTTCCTCCCATTCACTGATAAATTCAACCTCATCCAACTCAAATATAGATTTTTTATGTAATTTTAACCCTTTAGGGATAATCCCATATTTCTCAAAATTCTCTAAGGTTATCAGATCGTACCAACAATTGATCTGGGATCTGCTTAATTTTTCCAACCGTCTAAACAATAATTTTGGGTCCCTTTCTTCCTCCTCCCCATCTCCAGTAGTGGAGAGTAGTCTGCTTCTAGTGGAGGGATCGAAATATTTCCCAAAGCTATGAGCGGTTTCTAAAGTAGGTGTTTCCATTCTAAAAGATATATATTTTAAAATTTAGTACGTTTAGAGGTAAATTGGGGGCTGCTAAATTGGTATACAACACCATATAGGTACACCTGCGGAGCGATCAGATAAGACTGGTCACAACGCTACTATACCTTTAAATCAAATCTAAAGCAAATTCCCAAAGCGCCACCCAAAAATAGAAAAATACATATATAACTTACCAAATTATGGCCCCAACATATCAATTAGTTAGGAGGTTTTTAATATTATTATTATTTTTATTTTTATTATTATTATCATATGCATTTAAAGCTGTTTTATGTATGAAATAATAGTAGTAGATGTGTTTCATGTAAAGTTCCCATACTAATCTATATATATATTTTTTAAGTATTTTAACTAAATATTATCTTTTTAATCTTTTTTATATGACATTAGGTTTTCTCTTTTATAAATTGATTATATGGATTATCATTTTTTAATATGAAGCATTATGTTTTAAATAATATGCATTTATGTGTTGCTATGAAATCCGTATTACATATGTAACTGCCTAGTTCAAAGGACTAAACTGACAGGCTATTAGATTGAGAATGAAACATTTGCAGGCTTTTGAATCACAAGGTGTATGAACAGCCTATAACAGTGAAGATAGAGAAACCTGAATGGAATAAGAAGGGCTTTGACAAGCAATGTGGGCATTGCCTCTGACGAAGCGAGGAGGAGCCTCGCGAAACGCGTAAGGCCACGCCCACTTGACGACACGCTTGGACGTACTCTGACGTGGAAGACAGCAGCCGCACTGGAGCCGGCTTTTTTACAGAGCGGTGCTTGTCAGAACTAAACAGAGAGGGTCCCAAAGGTCTATACAAGGACTTACCCGCTGGCTATCGAATACTACTAAGGAGAGAGAGGAGGAGATCAGTGGAGAGAAGTTCCAACTTTATCGTATCAATTGCAGACACATACCTCATATGTTTGAGGTCATCGATGTGAGTGTTTTATCTGATGTTTGAATGTTTGTCATTCATTATCAGAATGATATAGAGGTTTCATAATATTTATTGTGTCTAAACACATATTACACTTTGTGGGTACACTACTGAAATAATAATAATAATAATAAAAAGGATAATATTCACAACGACCTGAAGGATGCGTATCTTCATGTTCCCATCCACAGGGATCATCACAAGTTCCTGAGATTCGCCTTTCTAGACAAACACTTTCAGTTTGTGGCTCTTCCGTTTGGCCTTGCCACAGCTCCCAAATTTTCATAAAGGTCCTGTTTTTTTTTTTTTTTTTTGGTAGTGATCAGGTCTCGAGGAATAGCAGTGGCGCCCTACCTGGATGACATATTGGTTCAGACGCCATCTTTTCAACAAGCAAACTCTCATACAGAGGTCTTGTCTTTTCTATATTACCACGGTTGGAAAGTGGGAATCTGGAAAAGAGTTCCCTTGTTCCAGCTACAATGGTGGTTTTCTTAGGGACCATAATAGATTCCCTATGTATGAAAATGTTTCTGACGGAGGTCAGAAAAGCCAAAATTCTCTACTCTTGCCTCTCTCTTCATTCTTCTGTTCAGCCATCAGTAGCTCAATGTATGGAGGTAATTGGTCTGATGGTCGCTTCCATGGACATCATTCCTTTTGCTTGTTTCCATTTGAGAGCTCTGCAGTTATGCATGCTCAGACAATGGAATGGAGACCATTCAGATCTGTCTCGGAGGATAGATCTAGATCAGTCAACGAGTATCTCTCCTGTGGTGGCTTTTTCAGGAGCATCTGTCTCAGGGCACATGCTTCCAGAGACCTTCCTGGGTGATTGTGACCATGGATGCCAGCCTGCTTGGCTGGGGAGCAGTCTGGAACTCGTTAAAGATGCAGGGTATATGGACTCGGGAGGAGTCTGCTCTCCCCATAAACATCTTGGAGTTGAGAGTGATTTGCAATGCTCTGATGGCTTGGCCTCAGTTGTCTTTGGAGCCTTAACCTTGGAGCCTTAACCTTGTTCTTAAAGTTTTGCAGCAGGCTCCGTTTGAGCCAATGCATTCCATAGATATTAAGTTGTTATCTTGGAAGGTTTTGTTTCTTATTGCTATCTCTTCTGCTCAGAGAGTTTTGGTACTCTCGGCTTTGCAGTGTGATTCGCCTTACCTTATCTTTCATGCGGATAAGGCGGATCTTCGTACTAAATTTGGGTTTCTCCCTAAGGTGGTTTCGGTAAGAAATATTAATCAGGAAATTGTTGTTCCTTCTCTCTGTCCCAATCCTTCTTCTCATAAGGAACATCTGTTGCACAATTTGGATGTTGTGCATGCTCTTAAATTCTATCTGTAGACGAATAAGAATTTTTGCCAGTCTTCTGCCCTGTTTGTTTGTTTCTCAGGAAAGTGTAAGGGTCAGAAGGCTACTGTTACTTCTCTTTCCCTCTGGTTGAGAAGTATAATTAGTTTTGCTTATGAGATTGCTGGTCAGCAGCCTCCTGAGAGAATTGCGGCTCATTCCACTAAGGCTGTCTCCTCTTCTTGGGCTTTCAAAAATGAAGCTTCTATAGAATAGATTTGCAAGGCTGCAACTTGGTCCTCTGCATACTTTTTCCAAATTTTATAATTTTGCCTCGGCCGAGGCTTCTTTAGGGAGAAAGGTTCTTCAAGCGGTGGTGCCTTCTGTTTAGGTCTGCCTGTCTTGTTCCGTCCCTATTCATTCCGTGTCCTCTAGCTTAGGAAAGAAAAGACGATTTATGCTTACCTGATAAATTTCTTTCTTTCAGGATATGGAGAGAGTCCACGACCCCACCCTTTATTAAGACAGTTATTTTTTACTAAACTTCAGGCACCTACACCTTTGTGTTCCTTTTTCCATTTCCCTTTGGTCGAATGACTGGGGATTATGGGTATTGTCAGTATATACCAGGGTTATAATACAATTGTCGTGAGTGAGCTCGTCTCAGGTGCAGTAATAAAGAGGTCCAGACCAGATATTTATCAAACAAGGGCTCACCTCAGGAGAGGTAATCTTTATTACACTGTTGCAACAGTGTCCCAGAACAAAAAACAGCAACGCAAGACTAACACATTTTCATTTACATGCATTTTTATACTATTACAGTAACTTACAAAGCAGAGAGCTAATTGGCTGATCATGATTGGCCAATAAATCTCACATGATTAGTGGTCACTAGGAAAGGAAGAAAAAAAAAAACAGGTCCTCTATGTTAAAATTTGGGAGATATGTTTTCTTGGAATGTGACCAGAGGCTAGCTGGCTAATTGGATTGAGAAGTTGATACTGTACAGAGAAGCCTTGGATTTTACCTTGAGTTTCAGATATTTAAAAAAACAATGTATGGGAGAAGCCATAACTTTAAGATGTACTGATATATACTTTTTAGGCTAAAAGTAAGTTGTTAAAGATACATCACTTATTAGTTCAGGAGTGAATTGCTGGAAAATACAGAAGTAATATATCTGCAGTTTCAGAGAAGAGTTCAGTAAAAGAAAAGGAAAAGTTTGGTTAAACATATAAAATAATGAAAATAGAATAAGCAGCTCATAACATTCCCCCCTTTGATCGCAAACGTCAAAGTGATGCGATCACAAAAACTTAATGTGACTCATGGCGGTTTGACAATTACAATCACAATGCTATTAGTACATGGGTGCTCGTGTCCAAGATGGTTCACAGGACTACAAGAGGGTAAGCAAAAACAAGGTAGGAGTGAAGTTATTAGGTAGTAGGCAATTCCGCTATTACCGGACGCTAGTCGCCATCGGGTGGAGTAGACAGCTACCTAAACATTCCTATACTGTAAATGTGTGTGTGGCATGACATAGTGCAGAAACATCCCCTCCCAGATTTATTAACAACAATTAACAATCCCCATCATTCTTGCAGAGTTGATGGTGAATAGTGGGTTGTCAGGCAGTATCATGGCATGTTTGGGAGGTGAAGGAATTCTGCACCTGTGAAGGAAATATAGAGAGTGTAAGTATAAGGTAATGCAATATGAAATCAAAATAAAACAATACAGAAAGACAATGAAGAAATAGAAACCACCAGGGAGGGAAAAAGGAGTGGGTTATGGGTATACAGGCTACGACCAGGGTGGCCATCAAGGTAGATGATGGTCCATGGTCTCTCCGTGGCCAGTTTCCCAATGTAGGAAAGTTCTAGACAATCCTAGGGACGTAGTGCATCCTGCATAGGGATAAGACAGGGAATTTTAGGGCACAGCTGGTGGGTAGACAATAACATTGTAAGATCAAGAAGTCAAAAGAGACATAGAGTAGGAGAGAAGTAGGTGAACTCAGAAGAAATCAGGGTCAAGAGAGATCTCAACATGGTGGGGAGATTCAAAACAGATAGAGGGAAACAAGTATTTGGGAGAAGAATGAGACACAGTGAAAACATTCTTGCATGTAGAGATTAGACCAGGTACACATTGTATATAGCAACACATCAGGATAAGGCATACTATAATAACAATGCCATACAGAAAAAGGGAGTGTAACCATCCCAAATTAGGTAGCCAATCAAAGAGATGGTTAAAAATACCTCCAAGGCCAAATTTGTCATCAATCACATCTTGGACATCCTGGGATAGGGACCTAATAACTGTGAGATGGTGACTCAAATTAAGTGATTGATCAGTAACATAGGTACAACATTCTTTGCTCACAAGACTATACCCCCCTCCCCTCCTTGGGATGCCAGGAGGTAATCAAGGGCCATCCTATTCTGCAATGCTAGTTGTCTAAGCTGTTTCAACTCTTGGGCCACACTCTGAACAACTCCTGCACTCTTATTCATGAAGGTCTGTAGTGTCACAGATAACATGATGATGTCCTGATGATTCAGGTAGATACCAACGGTCGGGAGGATAGCTCGACCAGTTGAATCTCCAGCATACTGTTGGACAAGGGGGGGCAGCAAGCTTTCAGATTCACGTTTATTGCGAATTGGGCCCAAGGGCAGCGTGGGGACAACACGGATGGCTGGGGTTACCACACCCAGGAAGCAGATGGCTGTAGAGTTACCAGGGAGGACTGACACCTCTGTCTGTCCACATATCAATACAACCCAGGGGGTGGTCTGCTGAGGAAAGATTGTACAAGGGATGGGGAAACAAAAGTACAATTGGGGCCCTCGAGGAAACAAAAAAAAGTGCAGTGAGATTATGATTCACAGTCAGGATCATTCCAGAGAAATTTACCAGCTGGAAATGAGTGCCATTACTGGAGATTACATACTCACATAGGGAGGCACCCAACCGCACCGTACCTTGGCCAATTTCCCTGCAGATAGTACCATATGAGGTGCCTCCCAAAGAGATAAAATTACCTGATGGGTTGAACAATGGTGTACCTGGAGGAATAAAAGTAGACAAATCAAAGGTAAACAAATCAACATTAATACCCATAAGAGGAATACCCCTCTTATGATGAGTGGGAATGCGAGCACAAATATAACAATTGCCCTCTGTGTGATTGGCTATAGTTTGAGTATAATTACTTGTTGAGTGCAGCTAGTAGTAGGAGGCAAAACTGCCACAGATACAAGGTTACCAGAACAAGAGTATTTAGTAAAGGGGTTAGGACAAACACACTGACCAGAAGACACATATTGGGAAATAGAGTAAGAGAGCATGGTCAAAAGTGTGACACAAAACAAAGGAGACATATTGAGGGATGTTACTCAAGATATCAACAGATGAGTGAGACAATGAAAATAAGAAAAAGACAGATCTTTCAGTTTCACTCATTCAGCTAGTGAGATTTCACTATTTCTGGTTAGTCTGAGTTTCAAACCCAGAAGGGTCTGAATTAACCAATCGTCGTCAGGGGTCTTGGTTACCCCTTCTTCAGAGGCCTTGGTTGCCCCAGCTTCTTCTTTCTTTGGCTTGTTGCAGGCTGCTTCTTTGTCTGGGCTGTATCTTTTACACCTGGAGTAGTGGATCCAAGAGTCGACCTCAGCAACTTTGATAGCTGTTGGAGTAGTCAGCAAAACCAGGAAGGGACCTTTCCAGAGAGGCTGTAGTGGCTTTTTTTGATAGATCTGGACTAAAATGAAGTCACCTGACTGGAAGGGATGTGCAGTCATGTCCAATGGCAAAGACTGAGAGAGAGAGACATGTCTGTGGAGAGAATGTCTGCAGTTGCAAAAGATAAGCAGTTAGTTATACATCACCTACTGCAAGGTCAGGCAGGTGTAAGGTGTTGGCACTATACAAAGGAGGTGGCCTACCAAACAGTAGTTCATATGGTGAGAGCTTGAGGGTCCCCCTATGGTTTGTGTGAGTCCCAAACAGTGCTAGGGGCAAAGCATCTACCCATTTAAGGCTTACTTGAGAAAAAAAAATTGCAATAGTCTGTTTTAGGGTCTGGTTCTTTCTTTCCACTTGGCCTGAGCTTTTCTGGATGCCAAGGGGTATGGAGATGCCAAGGAAAGCCTAAGGCTAATGTCAGTTGCTGAATAATATTACTTGTGAAATGTGTTCCTCTGTTAGATTCAATTACTCTGGGAGGCCAAACCTGGGTATGAGTTCTTTTAGCATTCACTTGGCAACTTCTTGGACTTTCACAGTTCTTGTAGGAAAGGCCTCGACCCATCCAGTAAGTTGGTCCACTATCACAAGTAAATGTTTGAAACCCCTACAGGGAGGTATGTCAGAAAAGTCAATTTGTAAACATTCAAAAGTTTGAAATGCCCATGGGCACCCGCCTGGTGGGCCTTTAGGTTCCCCCCTTGGATTGAATTGAGCACGTCTCACAATTCAATACAACCCATTTTGCAGCTTGATGGGGGGGGGGGGGGCAAAGTTGTGTGGTACCTCAGTATGTTTGGTTATGCAGAAAGGATAGCATAAGAGAGAGGTGTGGTTGAGGTAGAGCAGGGCATCCATCTGGAGTGGACCAGACCAGATACCAAAAGTCACAGGTAACACCAAGAATAGTCCAGAGGTGAACAGTTTGTTCAGGAAGAGAAGTGTAAAGAGAGACAATGTAGTGTAAATGGCAGAGAAGCTGCATGCTAAGCAATTTGATCAGCATAACTATTACAAATTGAAATGGGTTCCTGTGAGTGGGTGTGTGCTTTGCAATGCATGACAGAGATGGAAGTGGGTAAATGGATTGAGTCAAGGAATGCAGAAGCTTGTGGTGCATTGGCAATTTGGGTACCAGCAGAAGATAGAAAACCCCTTAATTTCCATAATTGACCAGTGGCATATACAATCCCTAAAGCATATTTACTATCAGTGTAAATGTTTACTGACCTGTCCTTTGAGAGCTGACAAGCAAGTGTGAGTGCATGTAGCTCAGCCGCTTGGGCACTGTAGTGAGATGGGAGGGGCTCGGCCTCTATAACAGAATCTGTCATGACTACAGCAGAAACATTCACCATCCTCAAACTTCCATCACAGAACAGTGTCCAATCCAGGTTAGGTAGAGGCACATCAGAGAGGCCATCCCTTAGTTTGGAGGAAAAGAGAGATACAGATAAACAGTGATAGTGTGGGGTACCATCATCAGGTAGAAGTAACAAATTTGCTGGGTTGAGAGAGGTACAGTGGATGATAGTGATATTAGAAGGTACAAGAAGCAATGTCTCATACCTAGTGAGACGTTGGTTTAAAAAAAATGTTGTGTATTTGTCTGACTGAGTATAAGGTGTACTGCGTGTGGCACATAAATGTGTAAAGAATGTCCCTGTACAAGCTCCTTTCCTCTATTTTGGCATTTGAAATAGCTGATTTAGTCTGTGGTATACCCACCTATAGTAAAAGTTTTATACTGGAGTCTCATCTATCAATCCGCCTAAGTAAACATGCCAGTAATAAGAAACCACACTCACAGGGGTGCAGGATAGTTAAAGGGACAGTTTACCCAAATTAAGAATAATTTTTAATTGAAACTGCTTGACATAGTTAAATATACTAGTGCTGAGCATACAATAAACTTCATTTTCTTTCTCTGTAAATATTTTTTGAAATCTCAGATTTTATATCAGTTTGCCTATACCCCTTTAAATATTTTTTTTTCCTGCCTTCTGTGCATAGCACTTGCTCCACCCCCTGACTCGGTGTTAAGCAGTGAGCCGTTTTTTTTTTAGAGCTTGAATACATTCAGGTCAGTGATATCTCTGTTTGCAACTTATTTGAAGAGAAAAAGAAAACGTTTGCAACATGCAATTCCACTCCTGTATTAGAACAGACTTTTACACAGACCTGTATGTATTCAACTCAGAAGTCAAATCCACATCGGCATGAAGCCTCAATCAGCTGGAAAGCAAATGTAACTCTTTTTTTTTTTTTCACTGCTAGTCTCACATATTTTATATTATACTGAATATATATACAAGGAAAGGTCTGTACAAGGTGATTATGTAAGCAAACTAAAGTAAAAATATAGAAAATTATCCAGGTCTTAAGCAATTATTATGCTCCCAGAGACAGGACCAGTAAACACAGCAAATGTGCATAATCAATAAATGCAAGATAACAAGACAATACAATAGCATTTAGTCTGAATTTCAAATGAGTAGTAGATTATTTTCTAACACATTTCTAAGTTATGTATATTTCCACTCCCCCTGTACTATGTGATAGCAATCAGCCAATCACAAATGCATATACGTATAGTCTGTATAGTCTGAGTTCTTGCACATGCTCAGTAGGAGCTGGTGACTCAAAAAAAAATGTAAATATAAAAGACTGTGCACATTATTTTTAATGGAAGTAAATTGGAAAGTTGTTTAAAATTACATGCTGTATCTGAATCATGAAAATTTTATAAAACCTGAGTGTCCCTTTAAATGTAAAGTGTGGGGAGTGATATTTAAATTTATATTGTTAGCTGCTGATTGTGTGTGCACATTGGAGGTTTACTGTCTTTAGCATATCATTTACTAAAGCATTTTGATTGGCCATGGGGCGGGGTAATAGAGCATTGTAGCACTGCCCTTTTATCAGGGCATTCCAGGGACATTTAGCTGAACTGCAAAGAAGAAGATAAAAAATGTAAAAAAAATAATATATTTTACAAACTACTACATTTTATGTATTATCTTCATTTCTTGTTAATCCAGTGTTATTGCTACTCATGAACTCCCATGAGTGAACTGGTCCTTTAAGTAATAAAATGACAATTTTCCATTGTCTGTCTAAGCACTGAGCTCCGATTTTACAGACAAATATAACACAATGAGATATTCTTATTATCTAAAATTCAACCCATTGCAATCAACTGTGTTTTGAAAGCATAAAACCAGCTACTTCATATATATACAAATAAACTTGCAAATGCAATTTCTCCTATATTTTATACTATGCAGCAATATAAATAACAAGTAATTGAAAATACATTAATATAAAAACAATTTTACAGTGTACTGTCCCCATAAGGGCTGACCATTTATCATGTATATTACATATTCAACCTTATTGTCTTATTTACCATCAAAACTCCACCTCCCTACTGCATCGCAACCTGCATATACTTAAATATTTATTGCAAAAGAAACAGACCCAAATACATACATCTAATGACACACAGTCCATAATACAGCAAAGAAGCAGAACTCCAATGGCAAACAAGACAAGTTTTTTTACCTTATTTTATCTTTTCCACAAACATACTTAACCCATTAATCATATACAAGAAAAACTCTCATATTTACTAGAGCGTGACAAAAATCACACACACCATCGCACTTTCCTTAGTTACTTCACTTGCATATATTTTATATGCCTCAAACAGATGGAAACACATTAAATCTCTTATCAGCCCATACATAAAACAAATATCACTTAAAACTAAAAAAAAATGCTATTATTGGCGCAAAAAATTAAGAACATACATATGACTTTAAAACCAAGTTACAGCAATTACAAGCAAATCATTACGTCATCAAATTTCTTAGCTAAGAATCCCTGATACACACACACAGCTCCAGCCTGCATCAAACATCAAGGCCAGCTTTCTTTTGCAGCGATTGTACACAAAATTCATATCAACTCACATACCTCAAATATTTCACTCCCAGCATTTATTCTAAAGCAATGTTAACATACATGAAACTTTTAGTAATACAGAAAACACATTTTCATTTGGGTTTTGACGTCCGCAACCCTACTATTCTCAAACAGATAATAGTAGTCCATCCGGTCAGGGCATATATCAACCAGAAGATTGCTGAGGGCAATTAATTTAGGGAGCTCAAAGGACCCAAATCTCGGCCACCTTAATTCAGGATCAAGGCTGAGAGTATAGGAAACTCAGAGCTCTGTGCACAAAGTATAAATTCTATTTTTTTTTATAACCAAGCAGTACTGAGTTTTCCCTAATTTGCATATACTTTAACAAGGGGAGAGTCTTTGTCTACTTTAGACAACCGGGATCCCATTATTATATCCCTGTTCCTTAAAGTGAATGTAAATTTTGATGACAAAGTGCCCAGTCTACAAAAATTAGACCAAAAACAGGGGCACTTTAACTCCTCAAAATCCACACCTCACTTTAATCCCTAATCAAGTCCCTGCAGTTACCGGACAGACACTACCTCAACGTCCCTGCTTAGCGGGAGAGATTAGCACTATAGTCTCAAGTCACAATATGTCTTGGATCACTATTTCTGCCTCTGTAAAATCCCTACCACCTGAAACTTTATTTTATAGTGGGCTGGCACCCTAGTGGTGTTTAACTGCCAGACAGATGTCCCACTGAATTTAATAGTGATCCAGTATATAAAACAAAAACAGGGTAAAAGACCCACAACATATATTACACGTACATGAACACAAAAGACAAGAAGACACTCACAGACTGGTCCAAGGTGTAGATTGTGTCCGTTGTTTGTGGTCTGTTCCTCAGGACGTACTCCCTTATCGCCCCCCGGGACTCCCTGGCCAACAAGACAAAACCTCCCACAGGTAAGCTATAGACCTGAATCAGATGGGTGCGCGCAGATGTTGGTTCCCAGCCAGGGAGGCACGGAAAGGTCGACCTGAAGCATGTCCCACCAGAGTCGCCAAGTTACTGTCGTTAGTGAGCTCGTCTCAGGTGCAGTAATAAAGAGGTCCAGACCAGATATTTATCAAACAAGGGCTCACCTCAGGAGAGGTAATCTTTATTACACTGTTGCAACAGTGTCCCAGAACAAAAAACAGCAACGCAAGACTAACACATTTTCATATACATGCATTTTTATACTATTACAGTAACTTACAAAGCAGAGAGCTAATTGGCTGATAATGATTGGCCAATAAATCTCACATGATTAGTGGTTACTAGGAAAGGAAGAAAAAAAAACAGGTCCTCTATGTTAAAATTTGGGAGATATGTTTTCTTGGAATGTGACCAGAGGCTAGCTGGCTAATTGGATTGAGAAGTTGATACTGTACAGAGAAGCCTTGGATTTTACCTTGAGTTTCAGATATTTAAAAAAACAATGTATGGGAGAAGCCATAACTTTAAGATGTACTGATATATACTTTTGTTGTTAAAGATACATCACTTATTAGGTCAGGAGTGAATTGCTGAAAAATACAGAAGTAATATATCTGCAGTTTCAGAGAAGAGTTCAGTAAAAGAAAAGGAAAAGTTTGGTTAAACATATAAAATAATGAAAATAGAATAAGCAGCTCATAACACAATTTATTTATTATTATTCTTTAAAATAACCTCCAATTAAAATGTATATGCGAAACAATTGAAATTAATATTTATTCCTAAATTCTTGAGAATAGTTAATTTACAAACACATTGAAATATATTTATATAGAAACTAGAATAGATTATGAATCAACTATACACACTTATGCGGTTATAATATTCTTTACAAAGTAAATCAAAAATATACCTCTAAAATGGACCTCTAAAATGGACCTTACTTATGAATCACATAACAATATCACAATAAAATACCAGAATCTTCTATAATTCGCTAATAACTAATTCAATGCCTAATATGGATTACAAATTTACTCTGCTTAATTTACAACAATCAGAGATTTATATACCATAACCAATTTATATGAGATTTCACAATAATAAACCTGACTTAGAGATATGAAATACAAAAGACCTTTATCTAGCAAAAAAAGTTACTTAGCATTAATGTGGCTAGTTAAAACTACACAGGACTATGTATATAAACTTAAAATAGAAAAATATGCTCTTTAAATACCAGCTGCAATCTAACTGTAGCAACAATGAATGTATTTGCTTTAAAATATTAAATTATAGTCACTGCCAGCAAGGTTATCAGTCAAAATGTTAGCAAGCAAAGACCAAAAGACCCTTCTATACCTTTGCATGAGGTTATATCACGTGATACACCCAACACATTTTTATTCTAATCATTAGTGAACCTTTTGGATACACACCATGGTGCTGTCTGTGATAGGCCCTCTGGAGCTGAACATCTCTTATTGGCTTACTTGGTTTGGCATATGTTTTAAATAGTCAATTCGTTTGGCTATCATACCAGTTTAAATCCACTAGGGTTCACCATCAACACTACAGCAGCCTAAATATCTCACCTTAAAATGTTTATTCCATATACTATAATTTCCTGTACTAATAAACTTATCTGGTCACATATATGTTCCATCTAATATAATTTAGCATGTATCTATAGAGACTAAACATGATTATACTTCTATACAATTATACTTATAATATTTCAAGAGATACATTCAAAGAATTTTAATACCCTCAGCATGAATTTGATTAATATATCAATTTATATTCTGATATAACATTGTTTTTAATGTATGAAATACGAATAAGGTATAATTAATTTAGCAACTCATTGTATGTATATCTCTTCGCATTGGGAATTCTCTTCTTAATCCAATGCCTGCAATAAAATAAATGGGGTTTTTATTCTGAGATTTCTGGAACACATTTTAAATTTATTAATGTAGCTAATCATTTAATACAGCAAATATTTATTCAATATAGTATAATTTTCAGATCTATATATATATATATATATATATATATATATATATATATATATATATATATAGTATCAATGAACAAATGGCTGCACTCACTGGTCCTTTTCAATCAAAAATATTTATTTCTGTGACGTTTCGGGGACCGTATCCCCTTCCTCAGACAGAGGACACATGCAAGATGCATCCCTTTATACAAACACCAATGCAAACAAATGAAGACCCCACCCCCCACAACGTGGAAAAAAACCGCCAAGGGTTGTCATAGCAACCTCCCAAGCACAGTGAACACAATGCATAAACAGTGATATATACAAAGCATAAAAATAACCATCTCATCAGTGATAGCAGCAACAGGAGATCATATATAACTAACAAAATAAAATTGCATTCCTAGAATATGTTTATGATATCAATGCTGTAACCTTAATATACTGCAGACACGCTGCTGCTCACAAAATATAATACCATGCATATGCCCTATTATACAAAAGAACGATACTATTAAATTTATTACCAAACTTTGGGGAAAAAGAACAAATAGCAGAGCAATTATGCACATCCATTAATGTGTAGTTAAATAAATAAATGAGTCAGCATTACATTCTCCTACCTCAGGGCTGCTTCATCTCAGAGCGCGCGTACATGCAAGACAGGGGGCGGTGCTAGCAGTGTAAGCCCGGAGACAGCATGTGGTACGTCATCACGTAGCCCGATGTCAACACAGACTCAGCTGTTCACCCGGGGGAACACTCATAGCACAAAAAAGCCTCAAGCGGCAACAGGCTGGTGCTTCTAATAAGTTACTGGGGGACATTAAAAATTAATGATTAAAAAATAAACAGTATACATGTAATGGCCAAACAAACACTGTAAAAAGCGCCAAACACCTATAACCTTATAGTATTGCTTAATAAACCAAATCTAAATGATGTTTTTAAATCATAAAAGATTGCATATAAATTCCAATAATATAAAAGCATTCAATACAAAGAATAGATAATAGAAAAAACTTCCTACTTTCTTGCAGGTAATGTCTTTTTAAATGCTTGTATGGAAATGTCCAAATGTAAAAACGATTCACTTTTTTTCCTTGTGCAGCTCCTTCTAAATCACTGGTGTGGTAGCGATAAGATACAAACTAAAAGGAAAAAAACATGGAGCGCAAGGAAAAAAACAGAGAACAGATCATTGTGCAGTATATCAGATTAAAAAATAACAATTTATTAATAACAAAAAACAAACTCACAAAACAAACCCTCAAACAATATGAGGTATGTATCAGCGTCTTGTATAGATGTTACTATACTCTTTTCCAATGTCCAATTTCACCTTGCTGGTTTATCTAATAGTGACTATCCAGTCTCGATGTCCTTAACAACAAAGATTTCCCTCCTGCGGTGGTTCAATCTGTGTAGCCGGCAACAGATTCTCCTAACCTGCACACGCTGAGTTACGCTACAATCCCTCCAGGTTAGGAGAATCTGTTGCCGGCTACACAGATTGAACCACCGCAGGAGCGAAATCTTTGTTGTTAAGGACATCAAGACTGGATAGTCACTATTAGATGAACCAGCAAGGTGAAATTGGACATTGGAAAAGAGTATAGTAACATCTATACAAGACGCTGATACATACCTCATATTGTTTGAGGGTTTGTTTTGTGAGTTTGTTTTTTGTTATTAATAAATTGTTATTTTTTAATCTGATATACTGCACAATGATCTGTTCTCTGTTTTTTTCCTTGCGCTCCATGTTTTTTTCCTTTTAGTTTATACATGTAATGGCCGTATGTGATCTTATACAGTGTCCGGACCATACCTAATATTGATACTCAATAATGCAGCTTGGAATATACCAAAGTATACATGATATTTAAAGGGATATATAGAGATATATGCCTAACCTGGACAAATAATAAATTTAAACACATAGTCCAGAATTTTTTTTTTATATCTGTACACATACCAACCTGAAGTAAGATGATAAGGCGATCAATATGGGATAGAGCCAAATGAATACATACTCCTAGCTCAGGTTAATAAATGTAAAAAACACACAAAAAATGAACTGTACATATAATACAACAGCCTATCTAATTCAAAGGGAAATGATTGTCACACATATTTGAACCTAAATATTACCTAATATCCAAATGAACCAAAGCTATAATTGAGCCACTGGGGCCCTAGGACCCAAATAATCTATTCACAGATCTGTCTGTGGATAAAATCAGAAAAACTCAGGTTACTAGACCTACCAAATTCTCATGGCTTATGGACTCACAACAAAAAAAAACAAAAAGGAAAAAGGGGCTCATGGACTCCCAACCACAATGGATCATTGGACAACCCATTAAATGAACTCATTAAAGGAAACAATGCCAATCCAGCATTGAATTTAGTCCGTTAGGTTGGATGGTGTTCAAACGATATGTCCATCTGGCTTCAATTTGGAGAAGGATTCTGTTTCTATCGCCACCCCTCTTCAATGGGGGAACATGGTCTATGAGGACAAACCGTAGATCAGTAGGATTGTGTCCCGCCTCCAAAAAATGCCTGGCAACTGGTCGGTCACTTTTCTGATCCTTGATTGCTGTTCTTATGGCCGAACGGTGGTTCGCCATACGAGTTCGGGCGTCATCGGATGTTTTGCCCACATAAAATTTCGCACAACTGCAACTCAGTAGATAGATAACAAACGTAGTAGTACATGTCAGCCGGTGTCTTATGGTGAATTTTTTCTTCTTGTAGGGATGGCTGAATGTAGCTCCTGGGAGCATTGAGTTGCACGTAGTGCATCCGGTACAACGATAACAGCCAAGATTTTTTGGTTGAAGCCAGGTAAGTTGTTGGTAACAGTGACTCGGATCTGTCTTCATGAGGAGATCCCTCAAGCTAGTGTTCCTTTTGTAGCCCACCCTAGGGGGTGCCCAATTAGATAGCGGAAGACTTGGATCACTTTGCATAATGTGCCAATGGCGACGAAGACTCATCCCAGTAGTTCTTAAATCTGGAGTATACTTGGTGACAAAAGTCATCCGTGGGTTTGTATCATCCTTTTTTCTTCGGATTAGCCAAATTGGCCACTGTGCACTTTTCTTTCGCTTGTTTAATACATCTTGGGTTGTACCCTCTATCCAAAAATTTGTTGCTCATTAGCTCTAATTGTATACTTTGATTGGAGTCATCACTATTGTTCCTAATGACCCTTGTCATTTGAGCTTGAGGTATAGCTTGTAGTAATGCCGGAGGGTGACAACTAGTGGATTGGAGCAGTGCATTTCTATCCGTAGGTTTCTGGTATAGAGTATTACCAAGTTTCTTTTCTACTTTAAAGATCCTTAGATCCAAAAAGTCCACTGACTCTGTACTGTGTAACATCTTAAATTTTACTGGAGTATCCAGTTGGTTCAGAGTGGTAAACCATTCAATGAGGTCCTGTTCAGACCCTGCCCAAATCAGGAACAGGTCTTCTATGTACCTTTTGTAGAAAATTACCTCCTTCTTGTGTTGTACCGCCATTACTGTGCGCTCAAAATGCTCCATATACAGATTTGCCAGAGAGGGAGCCACATTCGAGCCCATGGGCAAAACATCCGATGACGCCCGAACTCGTATGGCGAACCACCGTTCGGCCATAAGAACAGCAATCAAGGATCAGAAAAGTGACCGACCAGTTGCCAGGCATTTTTTGGAGGCGGGACACAATCCTACTGATCTACGGTTTGTCCTCATAGACCATGTTCCCCCATTGAAGAGGGGTGGCGATAGAAACAGAATCCTTCTCCAAATTGAAGCCAGATGGACATATCGTTTGAACACCATCCAACCTAACGGACTAAATTCAATGCTGGATTGGCATTGTTTCCTTTAATGAGTTCATTTAATGGGTTGTCCAATGATCCATTGTGGTTGGGAGTCCATGAGCCCCTTTTTCCTTTTTGTTTTTTTTGTTGTGAGTCCATAAGCCATGAGAATTTGGTAGGTCTAGTAACCTGAGTTTTTCTGATTTTATCCACAGACAGATCTGTGAATAGATTATTTGGGTCCTAGGGCCCCAGTGGCTCAATTATAGCTTTGGTTCATTTGGATATTAGGTAATATTTAGGTTCAAATATGTGTGACAATCATTTCCCTTTGAAGTAGATAGGCTGTTGTATTTTATGTACAGTTCAATTTTTTTGTGTTTTTTACATTTATTAACCTGAGCTAGGAGTATGTATTCATTTGGCTCTATCCCATATTGATCGCCTTATCATCTTACTTCAGGTTGGTATGTGTACAGATATAAAAAAAAAATTCTGGACTATGTGTTTAAATTTATTATTAGTCCAGGTTAGGCATATATCTCTATATATCCCTTTAAATATCATGTATACTTTGGTATATTCCAAGCTGCATTATTGAGTATCAATATTAGGTATGGTCCGGACACTGTATAAGATCACATACGGCCATTACATGTATACTGTTTATTTTTTAATTATTAATTTTTCATTTTTATTGTCCCCCAGTAACTTATTAGAAGCACCAGCCTGTTGCCGCTTGAGGCTTTTTTTGTGCTATGAGTGTTCCCCCGGGTGAACAGCTGAGTCTGTGTTGACATCGGGCTACGTGATGACGTACCACATGCTGTCTCCGGGCTTACACTGCTAGCAACGCCCCCTGTCTTGCATGTACGCGCGCTCTGAGATGAAGCAGCCCTGAGGTAGGAGAATGTAATGCTGACTTATTCATTTATTTATTTAACTACACATTAATGGATGTGCATAATTGCTCTGCTATTTGTTCTTTTTCCCCTAAGTTTGGTAATAAATTTAATAGTATCGTTCTTTTGTATAATAGGGCATATGCATGGTATTATATTTTGTGAGCAGCAGCGTGTCTGCAGTATATTAAGGTTACAGCATTGATATCATAAACATATTCTAGGAATGCAATTTTATTTTGTTAGTTATATATGATCTCCTGTTGCTGCTATCACTGATGAGATGGTTATTTTTATGCTTTGTATATATCACTGTTTATGCATTGTGTTCACTGTGCTTGGGAGGTTGCTATGACAACCTTTGGCGGGTTTTTTTCCACGTTGTGGGGGGTGGGGTCTTCATTTGTTTGCATTGGTGTTTGTATAAAGGGATGCATCTTGCATGTGTCCTCTGTCTGAGGAAGGGGATACGGTCCCCGAAACGTCACAGAAATAAATATTTTTGATTGAAAAGGACCAGTGAGTGCAGCCATTTGTTCATTGATACTATTCATTTATTTGCATGCACCCTGGCACATTGTATTTGTAAGTGAGAGTGCTCTCCTGTTGCTAATATTAATATATATATATATATATATATATATATATATATATATATATATATATATATATATATATATATATATATATATATCAACAATTAGCCAATGGCCCAGCACTCCAACCAAAGTTGTGTGTAGTAGACCTGGGTGCAATCCTCAACATTTAGATATGTAGATCAGTGTCAAGAAGTTTGGCTACACAGCCATTCTAAAATCTAACATGTCCTGATGAAGGCTCGGATAGGGGCCAAAACGTTGACTATCATGTGTTGATGTATGAATAGTCTTTTTATTTGAATCTACAAATCCTGAGAGTGTCCTTCTTGACATGGATCTATCTATATATATATATATATATATATATATATATATATATATATATATATATACACAGATCATATTAAAAACATATATATATATATATATATATATATATGTTTTTAATATGATCTGTGTATTTTAAATTATTATGAAGATTAGGCACAATTCCTTTGCTGTTATCTTAGCCAGCAGCCTTTCCAAATGAGAATGTGTATTAGATCTTCAAAGAGGGTCTAGTGAGCCATTGTGTTAATTACTGTCTTCCTGAGCTTCAAAGAGGTCATTATATACAGTATGTCTGTATATCACCACATGGGGTCATTACCTGATAACTTTCCTTACATGGAAGGAAGATCAGGAAATCCATATATGGGCGTTGAAACTTGAGAGAGCCATGTGATAAAAATCTCTTTGAAATGAACGGCCTTCACTAATTGAACAAATGTTTCCCTTTTGTCCTAAACTTGTCTTAAGCAGTGAGAGGGTAGGGGCTATAGTGAGACCAATTCATATCAAATTAGATATTAGCCAAAAATGAAATAATATATTATGTGATACATCTGTAGTTTATTTAATGTTATTTCACAGGTACCCTGACAGTATGGGAGTGACACTTAACAGCTTTGCTGTGGTGATCTTTGCCTCCTCTTGCTGGCCAGGAGTGATATTCCCACTAGTAATTGAATGACATTGTGGACTCTCCATATCCGGAAAGAAAGAAATTTATCAGGTAAGCAAACATTTTGTTAACCGCTAGTTACCTCTAGTATATTTACTTGCACTGGATGGGCTCTCTGCTGGATCAGCAAGCTGGTAAGACACAGTTGAGGAGTGCTGCAGTCCAGGTAAGTGACCCAGGCACTAGAAAGCTCAGGAACTATCACTAGTACTCTCTTTTTATAGGTACTGCATAGCTGGGGTTTCACAGCCTTCATATGTGGTACTTTACCTATGTGTTTAATTTCAGAATTGGGGCTCAGAATCTGTTTTATTTCATTGCCATGTGCAGTTAGTAGTTGAGCTTAATTATGGATGTAGTTGGGGAAGGAAGCAAAAGGGGTTTTTAGTAATTTTCTCACAGGCCTCTGCCTGCACATTGTTCCGGCGGTAAGCTTGAATCCAATTATGAACCAAATAATTGATTATCTTGGAAAAAAAGAAATATGGATTTTTAGAAATCACAAAATTCTTCTAGCTAAAACAGCTAAAGACATAGATTAAACCTCATTTGCGAAAATATTCAATAAAATGAAGACACAAATGAAATTATTAGCATATTAATCAAGTTAAAGGACCAATCAACACACTGTACTTGCATAATCAACAAATGCAAGATAACAAAACAATGCAATAGCACTTGGTCTGAACTTCAAATGAGTAGTAGATTTTGTCCCTTTAACAATGCTAAATAAATTATAATCCGATACTTGAACTTAAAGTATCCAAACAGAAAAATGAAGCAATTGCAACATCATCCAAATAAATTACAGGTCCAAGAAAAGTACCTGAAATAAATAATTTTTCCTTAAATAAGATACAACCATCTGAAGGAAAAAAATAAATACTAGTTTGCTATAGAAACAATAGTATATTTAGCAGAAGCAGAGATAGCCCCATTAATTTGGGGAATCCTCAAAACTGAAAACTAACTGCCTGCAAAGAATATAATTTAAAAACCTTGAAGAAAGAATAAAAGAAAATTCTCAGCCTATTCCATTCTCTAGTATCAGGAACTGGAAAAAGACTTCTGAAAACACAGAAGATTAATAAGCAGAAATAAAATGTTAGCTAGTCTTTAAAAAAGAACTAGTTACCTTAATCCAAAATAATCAACACCTTTTCAACAAAGAACAAAAGTACTCTAATAACAATAAAAAAGTAGATTTGTTAAAATGCAAAACAAACAAGCCTCTAGCAACCAGAAGCAGCAAAAATATGAGACTCAAATAATGTGAGAAAAAGTGGAACAAAAAAGACGCCCACATTTTTGGCGCCAAGTATGACGCCCACATTATTGGCGCCAAGTATATCTTTTGTATGACGCTACATCCTCTGACGCCGAAACCGACGCCCACATTTTTTGGCGCAACAAAACGTCTGAATACACATGCGTCAAAAAAATGAAGTAACTACGAACAACTTACGGCGTCAACTACGGCGCCGGAAATTACCAAAGTTTGCGCCAAAAAAGAACTTACCTGATAAATTAATTTCTTTCATATTAGCAAGAGTCCATGAGCTAGTGACGTATGGGATATACATTCCTACCAGGGGGGGCAAAGTTTCCCAAACCTCAAAAAGCCTATAAATACACCCCTCACCATGCCCACAATTCAGTTTAACGAATAGCCAAGAAGTGGGGTGATAAGAAAGGAGCGAAAGCATCAAAAATAAGGAATTGGAATAATTGTGCTTTATACAAAAAAATCATAACCACCACAAAAAAGGGTGGGTCTCATGGACTCTTGCTAATATGAAAGAAATGAATTTATCAGGTAAGTTCTTACATAAATTATGTTTTCTTTCATGTAATTAGCAAGAGTCCATGAGCTAGTGATGTATGGGATAGCAGATACCCAAGATGTGGAACTTCCACGCAAGAGTCACTAGAGAGGGAGGGATAAAATAAAGACAGCCAATTCCGCTGAAAAAATAATCCACAACCCAAATAAAAAAAATGAAATAATAAGCAGCAGAATCAAACTGAAACAGCTGCCTGAAGTACTTTTCTACCAAAAACTGCTTCTGAAGAAGAGAAAACATCAAAATGGTAGAATTTAGTAAAAGTATGCAAAGAAGACCAAGTTGCTGCTTTGCAAATTTGATCAACAGCATTTAGAAATTCCTTCTCAACAACCTACTCTGGACATTTGGTATTGTGTATCCGAACGAGATCCGCATACCAAAACCTGTGAGGCTATGCTGGAGCCACCAGCAATACAAACGAACGTTCCATTAGAATGTTGGAAATCACTCTTGGAAGAAGAACTAGAGGCGGAAAGATATAAGCAGGTTGATAATTCCAAGGAAGCGACAACGCGTCCACTGCTTCTGCCTGAGGATCCCTGGATCTGGACAGATACCTGGGAAGTTTCTTGTTTAGATGAGAGGCCATCAGATCTATTTCTGAAAGTCCCCAGATTTGAACAATCTGAAGAAATACCTCTGGGTGAAGAGACCATTCGCCCGGATGTAACGTCTGGCGACAGAGATAATCCGCTTCCCAATTGTCTACACCTGGGATGTGAACCGCAGAAATTAGACAGGAGCTGGATTCCGCCCATACAAGTATCCGAGATACTTCTTTCATAGCCTGAGGACTGTGAGTCCCACCTTGATGATTGACATACGCCATGGTTGTGACATTGTCTGAAAACAAATAAACGATTCTCTCTTCAGAAGAGGCCAGAACTGAAGAGCTCTGAAAATCGCACTGAGTTCCAAAATGTTGATTGGTAATTTCGCCTCCTGAAATTCCCAAACCCCCTGCAGCTCTCCAACCTGAAAGACTCACATCTGTTGAGATCACAGTCCAGGTTGGACAAACAAAAGAAGCCCCTTTAATTAGACGATGGTGATTCAACCACCAAGTCAGAGAAGATCGAACATTGGGATTTAAGGATATTAATTGTGATATCTTTGTATAATCCCTGCACCACTGGTTCAGCATACAAACCTGGAGAGGTCTCATGTGAAAAAGAGCAAAAGGGATCTCGTCCGATGCAGCAGTCATGAGACCTAGAATTTCCATGCACAAAGCTACTGAAGGGAACGATTGAGACTGAAGGTTTCGACAAGCTGAAACCAACTTCATACGTCTCTTTTCTGTTAGAGACAAAGTCATGGACACTGAATCTATTTGAAAACCCAAAAAGGTTACCTTTGTCTGAGGAATCAAGGAACTCTTTGGTAAATTGATCCTCCAACCATGTCTTTGAAGAAACAACACAAGTTGATTCGTATGAGATTCTGCAGAATGTAAAGACTGAGCAAGTACCAAGATATCGTCCAAATAAGGAAATACCGCAATACCCTGTTCTCTGATTACAGAGAGAAGGGCACCAAGAACCTTTGAAAAGATCCTTGGAGCTGTTGCTAGGCCAAACGGAAGAGCAACAAACTGGTAATGCTTGTCTAGAAAAGAGAATCTCAGGAACTGATAGTGATCTGGATGAATTGGAATATGAAGATATGCATCCTGTAAGTCTATTGTAGACATATAATGCCCTTGCTGAACAAAAGGCAGAATAGTTCTTATAGTCACCATTTTGAATGTTGGTATCCTTACATAACGATTCAATATTTTTAGATCCAGAACTGGTCTGAAGGAATTCTCCTTCTTTGGTACAATGAATAGATTTGAGTTAAACCCCAGACCCCGTTCCAGAACTGGAACTGGCACAATTACCCCAGCCAACTCTAGGTCTGAAACACATTTCAGAAACGCCTGAGCCTTCACTGGGTTTACTTGAATGCGTGAGAGAAAAAATCTTCTCACAGGCGGCCTTACTTTGAAACCTATTCTGTACCCTTGTGAAACAATGTTCTGAATCCAAAGACTGTGAATCGAATTGATCCAAATATCTTTGAAAAATCGTAACCTGCCCCCTACCAGCTGTGCTGGAATGAGGGCCGCACCTTCATGCGGATTTGGGAGCTGGTTTTGACTTTCTAAAACCAGGCTTGGATTTATTCCAGACTGGAGAAGGTTTCCAAACGGAAACCGTTCCTTTAGGGGAAGGGTCAGGCTTCTGTTCCTTATTCTGACGAAAGGAACGAAAACGATTAGCAGCCCTATATTTACCTTTAGATTTTTTGTCCTGAGGCAAAAAGGTTCCTTTCCCCCCAGTAACAGTTGAAATTATAGAATCCAACTGTGAACCAAATAATGTATTACCTTGGAAAGAAAGAGAAAGCAATGTTGACTTAGAAGTCATATCTGCATTCCAAGATTTAAGCCATAAAGCTCTTCTAGCTAAAATAGCTAGACATATACCTGACATCAATTCTAATGGTATCAAAGATGGCATCACAAATAAAGTTATTAGCATGATGAAGAAGTTTAACAATGCTATAAGCATTATGATCTGACACTTGTTGCGCTAAAGCCTCCAACCAGAAAGTGGAAGCTGCAGCAAAATCAGCCAAAGAAATAGCAGGTCTAAGAAGATTACCTGAACATAAATAAGCTCTCCTTAGAAAGGATTCAAGCTTCCTATCTAAAGGATCCTTAAAGGAAGTACTATCCGCCGTAGGAATAGTAGTACATTTAGCAAGAGTAGAGATAGCCCCATCAACTTTAGGGATTTTGTCCCAAAACTCTAATCTATCAGATGGCACAGGGTACAATTTCTTAAACCTTGGAGAAGGAGTAAATGAAGTACCCAGACTATTCCATTCCCTAGAAATTACTTCTGAAATAGCATCAGGAACTGGAAAAACTTCTGGAATAACTACATGAGGTTTAAAAACCGAATTTAAACGCTTAGTAGATTTAGTATCAAGAGGACTAGACTCCTCCATATCTAATGCAATCAACACTTCTTTAAGTAAAGAACGAATAAACTCCATCTTAAATAAATATGAAGATTTATCAGTGTCAATATCTGAGGCAGAATCTTCTGAACCAGATAGATCCTCATCAGAAACAGATAAGTCAGAATGATGGTGGTCACTTAAAAATTCATCTGAAATATGAGAAGTTTTAAAAGACCTTTTACGTTTACTGGAAGGAGGAATAACAGATAGAGCCTTCCTAATAGAATTAGAAACAAATTCTTTTACATTAACAAGGACATCCTGGACATTAGATGTTGAAGAAAAAACAACAGGTAAAGGATTATTACTAATGGAGACATTATCTGCGTTAGAAAGTTTATCATGACAACTAACACAAACTACAGCCGGAGGAACAGTTACCAAAAGTTTACAACAAATGCACTTAGCTTTGGTAGAACCAACATCAGGCAGCGTCTTTCCAGAAGTAGATTCTGATCCAGGGTCAGGTTGTGACATCTTGCAATATGTAATAGAAAAAAACAGAATGTATGCTTACCTGATAAATTACTTTCTCTTGCAGTGTATCCAGTCCACGGATTCATCCTTTACTTGTGGGATATTCTCATTCCCCACAGGAAGTGGCAAAGAGAGCACACAGCAGAGCTGTCCATATAGCTCCCCCTCTAGCTCCACCCCCCAGTCATTCGACCAAAGGTTAGGAAGAAAAAGGAGAAACCATAGGGTGCAGTGGTGACTGTAGTTTAAACAAATTTTTTTTTACCTGACTTAAATGTCAGGGCGGACCGTGGACTGGATACACCGCAAGAGAAAGTAATTTATCAGGTAAGCATAAATTCTGTTTTCTCTTGCAAGGTGTATCCAGTCCACGGATTCATCCTTTACTTGTGGGATACCAATACCAAAGCTTTAGGACACGGATGAAGGGAGGGAACAAGACAGGTACCTTAAACGGAAGGCACCACTGCTTGCAAAACCTTTCTCCCAAAAATAGCCTCCGAAGAAGCAAAAGTATTGAATTTGTAAAATTTGACAAAAGTATGCAGTGAAGATCAAGTCGCTGCCTTACAAATCTGTTCAACAGAAGCCTCATTTTTGAAAGCCCATGTGAAAGCCACTGCTCTGGTAGAATGAACAGTAATTCTTTCAGGAGGCGGCCAGCAGTCTCATAGGCCAAATGGATGATGCTTTTCAGCCAAAAGGAAAGAGAGGTAGCAGTCGCCTTCTGACCTCTCCTCTTACCAGAATAGATAACAAACAAAGAAGATGTTTGTCTGAAATCCTTAGTTGCTTGTAAATAGAACTTTAAAGCACGAACTACATCAAGATTGTGCAATAGACGTTCCTTCTTCGAAGATGGATTAGGACACAGAGAAGGAACAACTATTTCCTGGTTAATTTTCTTGTTAGAAACAACTTTAGGAAGAAAACCAGGCTTGGTACGCAAAACTACCTTATCTGCGTGGAACACCAGGTAAGGTGAATCACACTGTAAGGCAGATAATTCTGAAACTCTTCTAGCAGAAGAGATAGCTATCAAAAACAAAACTTTCCAAGATAACAACTTAATGTCTATGGAATGTAAAGGTTCAAACGGAACCCCTTGAAGAACTGAAAGAACTAGATTCAAGCTCCATGGCGGAGCCACAGGTTTATAAACAGGCTTGATTCTGACTAAAGCCTGAGCAAACGTTTGAACGTCTGTAACCTCTGCCAAACGCTTGTGTAACAGGATAGACAAAGCAGATATTTGTCCTTTTAAGGAACTAGCTGACAATCCTTTCTCCAATCCTTCTTGGAGAAAAGACAAAATCCTGGGAATCCTAATCTTAATCCATGAGTAACCCTTGGATTCACACCAACAAAGATATTTCCGCCATATCTTATGGTAGATTTGTCTGGTGACAGGCTTTCTAGCCTGAATCAGAGTATCTATAACTGACTCAGAGAACCCACGCTTTGATAGAATTAAGCTTTCAATCTCCAAGCAGTCAGACGTAGAGAAACTAAATTTGGATGCTTGAACGGACCCTGTATCAGAAGATCCTGCCTCATTGGCAATGTCCATGGTGGGACAGATGAAATGTCCACTAGGTCTGCATACCAAGTCCTGCGTGGCCACGCAGGCTCCATCAGAATCACCGAAGCCTTCTCCTGCATAATTCTGGCAACCAGACGCGGGAGGAGAGGAAACGGTGGAAACACATAGGCCAGATTGAAGGACCAAGTTGCTGCTAGAGCATCTATCAACACCACCTGGGGATCCCGGGACCTAGACCCATAAAGAGGAAGTTTGGCATTCTGACGGGACGCCATCAGATCCAACTCTGGAGTGCCCCATAGCTGAGTCAGCTGGGCAAATACCTCCGGGTGGAGTTCCCACTCCCCCGGATGAAAAGTCTGACGACTTAGAAAATCCGCTTCCCAGTTGTCTACTCCTGGGATGTGAATTGCCAAGAGGTGGCAAGAGTGATCCTCCGCCCACCTGATTATTTTGGTTACTTCCATCATTGCTAGGAGACTCCTTGTTCCCCCTTGATGGTTGATGTAAGCTACAGTCGTGATGTTGCCCGACTGAAATCTGATGAATTTGGCCGCAGCTAGTTGAGGCCATGCCTGAAGCGCATTGAATATCACCCTCAGTTCCAGAATGTTTATCGGGAGAAGAGTTTCTTCCTGAGACCATAAGCCCTGAGCTTTCAGGGAGTCCCAGACAATGATCCACTCTGGTCTGCGGAAACATATTCCCTGAGACAGGTGATCCTGAGACAACCACCAGAGAAGAGAATCTCTGGTCTCCTGGTTCAACTGAATTTCAACTGAATTTGAGGAGATTTGAGCATGCATAGTTGCAGTGGTCTGAGGTGTATCCGAGCAAAAGGGACTATGTCCATTGCCGCTACCATTAGTCCGATTGTCTCCATGCACTGAGCTACAGATGGCCGAGGAATGGAATGAAGAGCTTGGGAAGTGGTTAACAGTTTTAACTTTCTGACCTCCGTCAGATATATTTTCATTTATACCGAGTCTATCAGGGTTCCTAGGAATGGAACTCTTGTGAGGCGGGAGAACTCTTTTTTACGTTCACCTTCCACCCGTGAGACCTCAGAAACGCCAATACGATCTCCGTGTGAGACTTGGTTCTTTGGAAAGTCGACGCCTGAATTAAGATGTCGTCTAGGTAGTTGAAAATAAGTATAAAGCACCTGAAAGGCTGGGTTAGGACGGGTTTAGCAAGGCCACAGAATAAAAAATCTTAATTGAGCATCAGTTATAAAATCACATAAAATCACCCAAAGTAGGGAATAAAATCTTGATTTATTACAGAATCATGACATAAAATATATATATATATATATATATATATATATATATATATATATATATATCAAACAAACACAATACAATAAGTAAAAGATCCGGATCTAGTAAGGCTCATAAAAAATTCCTAAAAAATGTCAGAAAGGTGTCCAATGGGTATTATCCTGAATATACTTAAAAAATCGACCACAGTCACCAAAACTTGAACTCCAAAAGTTTTTTGATGGCAGAATTAGAGTGATGCGAACGATGACAAAAACAAAACTGATGTGTTGAAGAAGTAAAAAATATGTGTGAACGTTAATAAAAATGTTGAAAATTGTTGAAAAATGTGAAAAATAATAAAAATTTAAAAATTAAAAAAATATGTGGCCATACATACATACATACATATACATATATATATATATACACATACATATATATATATATATGTATATATATATATATATATATAAAATGCAAAATGTTTTAGAAAATAAAAATGTGAAAAAATCAAAAAAGTTGTAAAAATTAATAAAGAGTGTGTTATCCAAAGGTGAGGGAAACAGTGAGACAAAACAATAAAACAAATCCTCCAAAAATTAAAATCCTGATAGTGGTAGTGTCCTTGAATCCTATTTAGTGTAGTATCCCAGTGTTGGTCCTATTGATGTGGTGTCCTATAAACAGAAATATAACAGTGTATTCCATATAAATAAAATAACAGTAATTAGAGTTTTGCTTACCCAGTATCGACGTGTTTCGGCCCCTATGAGGCCTTTTTCAAGACATACAATTGTGTGACACAATTATTATATTATTATATAGGGTAAGCAATCAAGTGAGCAGAGTGGGTTTTGGCGCCAAAATCGTTACCTTTTGGCCCACCCACTTCCTGTTTGTGCTGTATTGTGGGAAAAGTGGTTATAACAATAAAAACTTTCTAAAAAGATCTTGTTTCCAAAAATAAAGCTATAAAACTTCCTTTAATTTGTATGTACAGTAATATCGATATTCTTAAACATTTCTGTGTTGTTGCTTTTGTTCAGAAGTATGTTCTAAGTTACGATAACATATTTACAATAACAATGACATCACTCCCGGTTTCATCGAAACCGGAAGTGTACCATAGGGATTTTGCATTGATTTCCTGATGTGGCTAATTGTGCCCATAGCTTGACATCAAGTTATTGCTAATTAAATGCTAATTAGATGGAGTGTACAATTCATGTGGATCAACAATTTACATAAAGGGAACACAGAATACCCCATTACGCCAAACCGGAAGTCAGAAGCGTCACTTCCGGTTTCGGCTCTTAACAATCTATTTGGAATAAACCAGACCATTCCCGGATGATGCCCTAGTGTTTATATAATAACATGCTTTTTAGGCATGTATCATAAGGCTCTATTTTTAAAGCTTGCAGTCCCAAGGTACATAACATTGTGGTCTCTAAAATCGTCAGACCGGATGTGAAAAATGTGTCACTTCCGGTTTCGGTTAAGAGAGTAAACAGTTAGCCATATATATATTAGTGTCAGGATATACATCCACAACACCCTTAGTAGAGGTTTCAGTTGAGAATAAAGGTTCTAGGATCTGAGAGATAATTATTAGCAGACCCATTGGTCCATCATATACAAAATAACATAACAACAACAAAAGTGCATAATGAAGGGGTCCCAAATAGAGGGAATTTATACATATATGAATTAAATAAGATTAAGAATAAAATAAAATATAAAATATTATATTTTTAAAAATACACATGAATCATCCTTAAAAAACATCTTCAAAATAATGTAGCTATAAAGCCAGATTATATGGTAACAGAATTATGTCGATATCAGAATTGCATAGGTCAAAAAGTCATATTCCATAAACTTGATACTGTTAATAGATCATATAAAACATTTATATAAAACATTTGATATAAAACATTACATGGTGATTATTCATCTATGTACAGAAGGCTCAATATAAAAAACATATTGTATAATAATAAATACCAGAATAGCATGGGCCAAATTGATACTTATAAAATATATACAACATATATAGCATAAAACATTATATGGTTAAATCAGCAGAAACAGAATGCCCATCCTTACATAAAAGGCTCGATAATGGCATAGATTTGTAAAAATCTAAGAATCATAAAAGTCATAAAAAGTGTGTGGTTTTTTAAAGATATATGAAATTTTAAATTTTTATTATTTATACACAAATAAAACCATAAAATATGTCTAAAAAATCCATTGTAGAGTCCAAATGTTTTTCCAATTACCCACCGGTGTGACTACCGATATATAGATATTTATTAATATAGTATTAGTCAGAAGTATTAGCAACCTTAACTGTGGTGTGCAGTCCAAAATGACTAGATGGTGGAAGTTATCCTAAATTCCTTAAAAGCTTACAAGGAATTTTCAGAAATCTTAAGATGGTGAATAGTGACCAAAGAGAGAGATGGGCGTCATATTCAAATTGATGACTCATCATAAGAAAGTAAAAACACTTGTTAAAAAGCGTAAAAATTACAAATGTTATAATTGTGAATATTAAAATTCTTCAAATGTTTTATATAAATGTTTTATATGATCTATTAACAGTATCAAGTTTATGGAATATGACTTTTTGACCTATGCAATTCTGATATCGACATTATAATTCTGTTACCACTTAATCTGGCTTTATAGCTACATTATTTTGAAGATGTTTTTTTAAGGATGATTCATGTGTATTTTTAAAAATATATTTTATATTTTATTTTATTCTTAATCTTATTTAATTCATATATGTATAAGTTCCCTCTATTTGGGACCCCTTCATTTTGCACTTTTGTTGTTGTTATGTTATTTTGTATATGATGGACCAATGGGTCTGCTAATAATTATCTCTCAGATCCTAGAACCTTTATTCTCAACTGAAACCTCTACTAAGGGTGTTGTGGATGTATATCCTGACACTAATATATATATATGGCTAACTGTTTACTCTCTTAACCGAAACCGGAAGTGACACATTTTTCACATCCGGTCTGACGATTTTAGAGACCACAATGTTATGTACCTTGGGACTGCAAGCTTTAAAAATAGAGCCTTATGATACATGCCTAAAAAGCATGTTATTATATAAACACTAGGGCATCATCCGGGAATGGTCTGGTTTATTCCAAATAGATTGTTAAGAGCCGAAACCGGAAGTGACGCTTCTGACTTCCGGTTTGGCGTAATGGGGTATTCTGTGTTCCCTTTATGTAAATTGTTGATCCACATGAATTGTACACTCCATCTAATTAGCATTTAATTAGCAATAACTTGATGTTAAGCTATGGGCACAATTAGCCACATCAAGAAATCAATGCAAAATCCCTATAGTACACTTCCGGTTTCGATGAAACCAGAAGTGAAAACATATTTACAATAACAATGACATCGTAACTTAGAACATACTTCTGAACAAAAGCAACAACACAGAAAAGTTTAAGAATATCAATATTACTGTACATACAAATTAAAGAAAGTTTTATAGCTTTATTTTTGGAAACAAGATCTTTTTAGAAAGTTTTTATTGTTATAACCACTTTACCCACAATACAGCACAAACAGGAAGTGGGTGGGCCAAAAGGTAACTATTTTGGCGCCAAAACCCACTCTGCTCACTTGATTGCTTACCCTATATAAGGCCAATTGTGTCACACAATTGTATGTCTTGAAAAAGGCCTCATAGGGGCCAAAGCGCGTCGATACTGGGTAAGCAAAACTCTAATTACTGTTATTTTATTTATATGGAATACACTATGTTATATTTCTGTTTATAGGACACCACATCAATAGGACCAACACTGGGATACTACACTAAATAGTATTCAAGGACACTACCACTATCAGGATTTTAACTTTTGGAGGATTTGTTTTATTGTTTTGTCTCACTGTTTCCTTCACCTTTGGATAACACACTCTTTATTAATTTTTACAACTTTTTTGATTTTTTTCACATTTTTATTTTCTAAAACATTTTGCATTTTATATATATATATATATATATATATATATATATATGGCCACGTATGTTTTAAAAAATTTTTTTTGATTTTTGAATTTTTATTATTTTTCACATTTTTCAACAATTTTCAACATTTTTATTAACGTTCACACATTTTTCACTTCTTCAACACATCAGTTTTGTTTTTTTCATCGTTTGCATCACTCTAATTCTGCCATCAAAAAACTTTTGGAGTTCAAGTTTTGGTGACTGTGGTCGATTTTTTAAGTATATTCAGGATAATACCCATTGGACACCTTTCTGACATTTTTTATGAGCTTTACTAGATCCGGATCTTTTACTTATTGTATTGTGTTTGTTTAATATATATATATATTTATGTCATGATTCTGTAATAAATCAAGATTTTATTCCCTACTTTGGGTGATTTTATGTGATTTTATAACTTTGATGCTCAATTAAGATTTTTTTTATTCTGTGGCCTTGCTAAGCCCGTCCTAACCCAGCCTTTCAGGCGCTTTATACTTATTTTCAACTATCTGACAGCCCATTTGAGGCCAGCTAGGAGGCCTCACGTATAAAGCATAAGGGTTCTCACCTGTGGCGCTTTTCTATTTTTTCAATTTAAGATGTCGTCTAGGTAAGGCGCCACTGCTATGCCCCGCAGTCTTAGAACCGCCAGGAGGGACCCTAGCACCTTTGTGAAAATTCTGGGAGCAGTGGCCAACCCGAAAGGAAGAGCCACAAACTGATAATGCTTGTCCAGAAAGGCGAACCTGAGAAACTGGTGATGATCTTTGTGGATAGGAATATGCAGATACGCATCCTTTAGATCCACGATAGTCATATATTGACCCTCCTGGATCATTGGTAAGATTGTCCGAATGGTCTCCATCTTGAATGATGGGACTGAGGAATTTGTTTAGAATTTTGAGATCCAGGATTGGTCTGAAAGTTCCTTCTTTTTTGGGAACCACAAACAGGTTTGAGTAAAACCCCAGTCCTTGTTCTGCAATTGGAACTGGGTGGATCACTCCCATTGTAAGTAGATCTTCTACACAGCGTAAAAACGCCTCTTTCTTTGTCTGATCTGTAGCCAGACGAGAAATGTGGAACCTTCCCCTTGGAGGAGAGTCCTTGAATTCTAGAAGGTATCCCTGGGCTACAATCTCTAATGCCCAAAGATCATGTACATCTCTTGCCCAGGCCTGAGCGAAGAGAGAGAGTCTGCCCCCTACTAGATCCGGTCCCGGATCGGGGGCTACCCCTTCATGCTGTCTTGGTGGCAGCTGCAGGCTTTTTGGCCTGTTTACCCTTATTCCAGCCCTGGTAAGGTTTCCAAGTTGCCTTGGGCTGTGAAGCGTTACCCTCTTGCTTTGCAGCCGGAGAGGATGAAGCGGGGCTGTTCCTGAAATTGTGAAAGGAACGAAAATTAGCTTTGTTCTTTGTCTTAAAGGGCTTGTCCTGAGGGAGAGCATGGCCTTTTCCCCTGGTGATATCTGAAATAATCTCTTTCAATTCAGGCCCGAAGAGGGTCTTTCCTTTGAAAGGAATGTTCAAAAGCTTGGATTTAGACGACACATCGGCCGACCAGGACTTTAGCCATAGCGCCCTGCGCGCCAAAATGGCGAAACCTGAATTTTTCGCCGCTAACTTAGCTATTTGGAAAGCGGCGTCGGTGATAAAAGAATTAGCTAGCTTTAGAGCCTTAATTCTATCCATAATTTCCTCATATGAGGTCTCCGTCTGGAGCGAGTTTTCCAGTGCCTCAAACCAGAAAGCAGCTGCAGTAGTTACAGGAATAATGCAAGCAATAGGTTGGAGAAGAAAACCTTGTTGAACAAAATTTTTCTTAAGTAACCCCTCTAACTTCTTATCCATAGGGTCTTTAAAAGCACAACTGTCTTCAATTGGTATGGTTGTGCGTTTAGCAAGTGTAGAAATAGCCCCCTCCACCTTAGGGACCGTCTGCCACGAGTCCCGCACAGGGTCAGGTATGGGGAACATTTTCTTAAAAACAGGAGGGGGAGCAAAGGGAACACCTGGCCTATCCCACTCCCTAGTAACGATATCCGCAATCCTCTTAGGGACCGGAAACGTATCCGTGTAAACAGGGACCGCTAGGTACTTGTCCATTTAACACAATTTCTCTGGGATCACCAAAGGGTCGCAGGCATCCAGAGTAGCCAATACCTCCCTAAGCAAAACGCGGAGGTGTTCTAGTTTAAATTTAAAAGCCAATGTATCTGAATCTGTCTGAGGAGGAACCCTTCCTGAATCAGAGACTTCTCCCTCAGACATCAAATCCCTCACTCCCACTTCAGAGCGTTGCGAGGGTATATCAGATATGGCTACCAAAGCGTCAGAATGCTCATAATCTGTTCTTAAAACGGAGCTATCACGCTTTGCGGGTAACACAGGCAGTTTAGATAAGAAGGCTGTAAGATAATTATCCATGACTGCCGTTAAGTCTTCTAATGTAAAAGGGTTAGACGCATTAGAGGTACTATGCGTCGCTTGCGCGGGCGTAACTGGTTGTGACACTTGGGGAGAGGCAGACGGGCTACCCTCATTACCTTCAGTCTGAGAATCTTCTTGGGCCACATTTTTAAGTGCAACAATATGATCTTTAACCCCTTAATGACCAAGGACGTACGCCACACGTCCTCAAAAAAAAGACAGTTAATGACCGAGGACGTGTGGCGTACGTCCTTGGTCTGGAAAGCAGCTGGAAGCGATCCTGCACGCTTCCAGCTGCTTTCCGGTTATTGCAGTGATGCCTCGATATCGAGGCATCCTGCAATAACCCCCCTTGGCCATCCGATGCAGAGAGAGCCACTCTGTGGCCCTCTCTGCACCGGACATCGGTGGCCGGTATCGTTGGTGGGTGGGAGCAAGTCTGGGAGGCGGGTGGTCGGCCATCGATGTGCCGAATGGAGTGGAGGGGGGCGGGATCGGGGGCGGCGGGAGGGGCGGGAGCGCGCGCGTGCACGGGGGGCGGCGGGCGGGAGCGTGCACGGGGCGGGAGCGGGAGGGAACCGCTGCACTACAGAAAAATAAACTGGGAGAAGTAAAAGAAATAAAGTTTTTAAAGCTGTTAATAAACAGCTAAGGGACATGGAAGGGGTGGGGGGTTGATCTTGGGGGGGGGGGAAGCTACACTACAGAAAAGATCATTTAAAAAAATAAAAAGGCACATTTTTTTGACTACACTGGGTACTGGCAGACAGCTGCCAGTACCCAAGATGGCGCCCATTAAGGCAGAGGGGGAGGGTTAGAGAGCTGTTTGGTGGGGGATCAGTGAGGCTGGGAGCTAAGGGGGGATCCTACACAGCAGCATATGTAAATATGCTAAAAAAACACAAATAAAGCCCAAATATAGCTTTTATTTTAGTACTGGCAGAGTTTCTGCCAGTACTTAAGATGGCGGGGACAATTGTGGGGTGGGGGAGGGAAGAGAGCTGTTTGGGAGGGATCAGGGGGTCTCATGTTTCAGGTGGGAGGCTGAGCTCTACACTAAAGCTAAAATTAACCCTGCAAGCTCCCTACAAGCTACATAATTAACCCCTTCACTGCTAGCCATAATACACGTGTGAAATGCAGCGGCATTTGGCGGCCTTCTAATTACCAAAAAGCAACGCCAAAGTCATATATGTCTGCTATTTCTGAACAAAGGGGATCCCAGAGAAGCATTTACAACCATTTGTGCCATAATTGCACAAGCTGTTTGTAAATGATTTCAGTGAGAAACCTAAAATTGTGAAAAATTTAACGTTTTTTTTAATTTGATCGCATTTGGCGGTGAAATGGTGGCATGAAATATACCAAAATTGGCCTAGATCAATACTAGGGGTTGTCTACTACACTACACTAAAGCTAAAATTATCCCTAAAGGCTCCCTACATGCTCCATAATTAACCCCTTCACTGCTGGGCATAATACACGTGTAGTGCGCAGTGGCATTTAGCAGCCTTCTAATTACTAAAAAGCAACGCCAAAGCCATATATGTCTGCTATTTCTGAACAAAGGGGATCCCAGAGAAGAATTTACAACCATTTAAGCCATAATTACACAAGCTGTTTGTAAATAATTTCAGTGAGAAACCAAAAGTTTGTGAAAAAAATTGTAAAAAAGTGAACGATTTTTTGTATTTAATCGCATTTGGCGGTGAAATGGTGGCATGAAATATACCAAAATGGGCCTAGATGAATACTTTGGGATGTCTACTAAAAAAAAATATATACATGTCAATGGATATTCAGAGATTCCTGAAAGATATTAGTGTTCTAATGTAACTAGCGCTAATTTTGAAAAATAATGGTTTGGAAATAGCAAAGTGCTAATTGTATTTATGGCCCTATAACTTACAAAAAAAGCAAAGAACATGTAAACATTGGGTATTTCTAAACTCAGGACAAAATTTAGAAACTATTTAGCATGGGTGTTTTTTGGTAGTTGTAGATGTGTAACAGATTTTGGGGGTCATAGTTAGAAAAAGTGTGTTTTTTTCAATTTTTTCCTCATATTTTATATTTTTTTTTATAGTAAATGATAAGATATGATGAAAATAATGGTATCTTTAGAAAGTCCATTTAATGGCGAGAAAAACGGTATATAATATGTGTGGGTACAGTAAATGAGTAAGAGGAAAATTACAGCTAAACACAAACACCGCAGAAATGTAAAAATAGCCTTGGTCCCAAACGGACAGAAAATGGAAAAGTGCTGTGGTCATTAAGGGGTTAAAGTGTATAGACATATCAGTAAAATTGGGACACATTCTGAGAGGGGGTTCCACCATGGCTTCTAAACACATTGAACAAGGATTTTCCTTAGTGTCAGACATGTTTAATAAACTAGTAATATATACAAGCAGGCTTGGAAATCACTTTAATCAAATAAAAAACACAATTTGAAAAAAAAAACGTTACTGTGCCTTTAAGAGATAAAAAGAGCACACAATTTTACAAAACAGTGACAAATGCAGCAATTCTCCTGAAATTTTCACAGTATGTACCTAAAGCCTTAATAAGATTGCACCACAAGTTTCAAAACGATTAACCCCTTAATGCCCAAACCGGAGCAGCCTAAAGCCAACACCCGGTTAAAAACAGTACAGCACCTTGCTGTGGCCCTACCCGCCCTTAGGGATCAGATTTGGGGGAATATAGCTTCTTTAAGGCCCTCAAACAGCAGCAGGACCCTCCATGTGAAGCAGCATGAACTTCTCTGCAATTCTAACTGCGCATCTGAGGCGCGAAATTAGGCCCCTCCCACTCTACTCCGGAGTTGTGAGGCCTAGTAAATCACTCTTAAGTGACTAAAAACCAGCCATGTGGGTAATAACCCCAGAAAGAACCCCAAAAGGACTTTCAAAGTGTCTACAAACGATATTTTTCTTGAATAAACAATCGATTGCCCTGAATCAGTGTCAACCAGCATAATTAGCCCTGTTATGTAAGCATTCAATTCCTTACTAAGTCTGTGAACATAGCTTACCCTCCCCTCATGGGGATATTGTCAGTCTCTTCTAGCATTATCTAAGTCTTGTCTAGAAATAAATGACTGAACATACCTCATTGCAGATTACCCTGCAAACCGTCCCCCCCAACTGAAGTTTTCTGGTACTCCTCAGTCCTGTGTGGGAACAGCAGTGGATTTTAGTTACAACATGCTAAAATCATTTTCCTCTCAGCAGAAATCTTCATCACTTTTCTGCTAGAGAGTAAATAGTACAAACCGGTACCATTTAAAATAAACTTTTGATTGAAGATAATAAAAACTACAATTCTAACACCACATTCACTTTACCCTCCCGTAGAGAGACCCTAGTGCTTAGAGCCGGCAAAGAGAATGACTGGGGGGTGGAGCTAGAGGGGGAGCTATATGGACAGCTCTGCTGTGTGCTCTCTTTGCTACTTCCTGTAGGGAATGAGAATATCCCACAAGGATGAATCCGTGGACTGGATACACCTTGCAAGAGAAACAACATATAAAGCAAAATTATCAAATTCCTTAAATGACAGTTTCAGGAATGGGAAAAAATGCAAAATAAACAAGCCTCTAGCAACAAGAAGCAACGAAAAAGTGAGACTTAAATAATGTGAAAAAAAGTGGAAACAAGTATGACGCCCACATTTTTTGGCGCCAACTATGTTGCCCACATTATTGGTGCCAAGTACAACGCTCATATTTTTTGCCGCCAAGTAGGACGCCACATCCTCTGGTGCCGAAAACGACGCCCACATTTTTTTGCGCAAAAAAAGTCTAACACACATGCGTCAAAAAATGATGCAACCACGAACAAACTTCCGGCGTCAACTATGGTGCTGGAAATGACAATTTTGCGCCAAAAAAAGTTTGCGCCAAGAATGACGCAATAAATTGAAGCATTTTCTGCCCCCGCGAGCCTAACAGCCCGCAGGGAAAAAAGTCAATTGAAAATTTTTAAGGTAAGAAAAAAATATTTATTCATATGCATTATCCCAAAATAATGAAACTGATAGTCTGAATGAAGGAATACTGATTATCCTGAATCATGGCAAATATAAGTTTAACACATATATTTAGAACTTTACATATAAAGTGCCCAACCATAGCTTAGAGTGTCAAATAAAATAAGACTTACTTACCCTAAGACACTCATCTACATATAGTAGATAGCCAAACCAGTACTGAAACGAGAATCAGTAGAGGTAATGGTATATAAGAGTATATCGTCGATCTGAAAAGGGAGGTAGGAGAAGAAATCTCTACGACCGATAACAGAGAACCTATGAAATAGATCCCCTAGAGGAAGACCATTGTATTCAAATAGGCAATACTCTCTTAACATCCCTCTGACATTCACTGCACTCTGAGAGGAAAATCGGGATTCAGCCTGCTGCGAAGCGCATATCAACGTAGAATCTAGCACAAACTTACTTCACCACCTCCATGGGAGGCAAAGTTTGTAAAACTGAATTGTGGGTATGGTGAATGGTGTATTTATAGGCATTTTGAGGTTTGGGAAACTTTGCCCCTCCTGGTAGGAATGTATATCCCATACGTCATTAGCTCATGGACTCTTGCTAATTACATGAAAGAAAAGTAGTTAACTCTACAAAATTTTTACAGTGTGTATAAAGGACTAAAGCAGCATTGCACCTTGCAAATGGATGATTAACCACTCAGGCTCAAAAACGAATTAGAAAAACATTAAACCTGTTAAACAGTCAAACACACTGCCACAGCTGTGCTGTGGCTCCTACCTGCCCTTAAAAAGATTTTTGCAGGAACAAAACCCTCTATAGAGGTCCTAAAAGCCAGAGGACTCCTTCAGGGAAGCTGGATGTCTCAGACTGAAAACGAAAATAGGCCCCTCCCACCATGCACTCAAAGTCAGAGGGCCTTAAAAAAAGTACTCCTAGGAGTAATCTAACAAGCCATGTGGAAATGAGGCCCCAAATAAAGATTTATCACCCTCAGAGAAAAAACGTTTTTATTTATAAATCATGCAAACGTTTTTACACTAAGTGAGTATTAACATGAATATTATCCCTTTTTGCAAGCATGATCCCAGTTGTTGTTAAATCACTGTATCAGGCTTACCTTAAATAAACCAGGCAACTGTCAGCATTTTCTAGACCTTATCTCTCTAGAAAAAAATATACTGAGCATACCTCAAAGCAGGCAATCTGCAGACCGTCCCCCCAACTGAAGTTTTCTTTCCATACTCTTCAGTTATGTGTGAGAACAGCAATGGACCTTAGTTACAAACCGCTAAGATCATCAAACCTCCAGGCAGAAGTCTTCTTCCAATTTCTGCCTGAGAGTAAAAACAGTACAACGCCGGTACCGTTTAAAAATAACAAACTTTTGATTGAAGGTAAAAACTACACTAAGTCACCACATCTCTCTTGATACTTCCTTTCTCGTCGAGAGCTGCAAGAGAATGACTGGGGGTGGCAGTTAGGGGAGGAGCTATATAGACAGCTCTGCTGTGGGTGTCCTCTTGCAGCTTCCTGTTGGGAAGGAGAATATCCGACAAGTAATGGATGAACCCGTGGACTGGATACACCTTTACAAGAGAAAACGTCCTATTTATGAAATAATGTAAACGTTTTGTCACTAAGTAATATGAATATTAACATGAGTATTACCCTGTTTTGTAAGCATGAACCCAGTCGCTGTTAAATCACTGCATCAGGCTTACCTCAAATACACAAAGGCTCTGTCAGCATTTTCTAGAACTTATCCATCTCTCTAGAAATAAAAATACTGAACATACCTCAAAGCAGGTAATCTGCAGGCCGTTCCCCCAACTGAAGTTTTCCCAAATTCATCAGTTATGTGTGAGAACAGCAATGGACATTAGTTACAAACCGGTAAGATCATCAAACCTCCAGGCAGAATTCTTCTTCTAATTTCTGCCTGAGAGTAAAACAGTACAACGCCGGTACCGTTTAAAAATAAAAAAAAACCTCTTGATTGAAGGTAAAACTACACTAAGTCACCACATATCTCTTGATACTAACTTTCTTGTCGAGAGTTGCAAGAGAATGACTGGGGGTGGCAGTTAGGGGAGGAGCTGTATAGACATGGATGAACCCGTGGACTGGATACACCTTACAAGAGAAATTATCAAATTCCTTAAATGACAGTTTCAGGAATGGGAAAAAAAGCAAAACAAAACAAGCCTCTAGCAACCAGAAGCAACTAAAAAGTGAGACTGAAATAATGTGAAAAAAACTGGCGCCAAGTATGACTCCTACATTGTTTGGCGCCAAAAAACGTCTGCAACAAACATCCGTCAAAAATGACGCAACCACGTGAAAACTTCCGGCGTCAACTATGGACGCCGGAAATGACGATATTCTCGCGCCAAAAAAGTCTCGCGCCAAATATGACGCAATAAATTGTAGCATTTTCTGCACCCGCGAGCCTAACAGCCTGCAATTCAGAAGAAAAAAGTCAATTGAAAATTTTAAGGTAAAAAAAACATAATTTATGTAAGAACTTACCTGATAAATTCATTTCTTTCATATTAGCAAGAGTCCATGAGCTAGTGACGTATGGGATATACATTCCTACCAGGAGGGGCAAAGTTTCCCAAACCTCAAAATGCCTATAAATACACCCCTCACCACACCCACAATTCAGTTTAACGAATAGCCAAGAAGTGGGGTGATAAAAAAGTGCGAAAGCATATAAAATAAGGAATTGGAATAATTGTGCTTTATACAAAAATCATAACCACCCCAAAAAAAGGGCAGGCCTCATGGACTCTTGCTAATATGAAAGAAATGAATTTATCAGGTAAGTTCTTACATAAATTATGTTTTCTTTCATGTAATTAGCAAGAGTCCATGAGCTAGTGACGTATGGGATAATGATTACCCAAGATGTGGATCTTTCCACGCAAGAGTCACTAGAGAGGGAGGGATAAAATAAAGACAGCCAATTCCTGCTGAAAATAATCCACACCCAAAATAAAGTTTAATGAAAAACATAAGCAGAAGATTCAAACTGAAACCGCTGCCTGAAGTACTTTTCTACCAAAAACTGCTTCAGAAGAAGAAAATACATCAAAATGGTAGAATTTAGTAAAAGTATGCAAAGAGGACCAAGTTGCTGCTTTGCAAATCTGATCAATCGAAGCTTCATTCCTAAACGCCCAGGAAGTAGAAACTGACCTAGTAGAATGAGCTGTAATCCTTTGAGGCGGAGTTTTACCCGACTCAACATAGGCAAGATGAATTAAAGATTTCAACCAAGATGCCAAAGAAATGGCAGAAGCTTTCTGGCCTTTTCTAGAACCAGAAAAGATAACAAATAAACTAGAAGTCTTTCGGAAAGACTTAGTAGCTTCAACATAATATTTCAAAGCTCTAACAACATCCAAAGAATGCAATGATTTCTCCTTAGAATTCTTAGGATTAGGACATAATGAAGGAACCACAATTTCTCTACTAATGTTGTTAGAATTAACAACTTTAGGTAAAAATTCAAAAGAAGTTCGCAACACTGCCTTATCCTGATGAAA